>NW_026946454.1:0-71994 GCF_033847375.1 Trichoderma aggressivum f. europaeum | reverse complement strand
CCCCCCCCCCCCCCCCCCCCCCCGGGTGGCTGCATGTGAAGCTGTCTGTGTCTGTGTCTGTGTCTGTGTCTGCGTCTGTGTCCTCGTAAGCCATCCTGCATCACCAATCACGAGCGGGGATGTCGAGGCCGGGCTTTTGTCCTCATTCACGTCGGCACTCTCCGCAATCGTGAATGTTCCGCGCCTTGCAGCATTTCTGAACAAGCATTCTGAATTCCATTGTAGGCAGTTGACAAGCAAAGCTGCCCCCACCAGCAGATGAAATCTGCATCTGTTGATTACAAAAGTCAGAGATGAAGCTCGACTCAGTGTATGCGGTGATGACGCACAGCGTCGCTGACTAAGATTCCATCCATCCTGTAGAAGCAACATTCACGAGTACGGTTGGTCAACGAGCATAGCTAGGTGGATGAGGAAGAAGAAGAAAAGTAGACAGCTCACATAACTAATAAGCCAGCTCTAGATAACGCGGCTGACGCAATTATAAGCATCATGGTAAAGGTGTAGCGTAGATGGTGGCAACCCATGTACATCAGTAGATGCTAGCCAGGGATCTGCAAGAAAAGAGAGGGGGGTCCAAGCCTCACAAGCAACAGAATGCGATGATTTTGGCTGTTGTCAACTCTAACACAAAAGGAGTTATGGGCTTCAGTTAGTAAACAGACGTTAATTATATGCCTAGAGAGAAGAAAAAATATGAGACATCTCTACAGGTGGAACCTCGCAAACAATACAATGCTGCATGGGTGATACCAATCAGCCATTTGTTCTCTCACAAGCAGGCTTCAACATGCTGCAGATTCGTATCGAGTCCATTTAAATAAAGTGACAGAAAAGACAAAGTGAATGGTAGCGTGAGTCTGATCCAGACGGTGAGAGCAGAAAATGTACGAGGGGATAAAAGTAATGAACGATCGTAGTGTGTTCTGGCTCTCCAAATCAGTACAAGTTGTTTCCTCTGGATGCAAACGATGGATGCACATATATTCTGTGAAAGCAGCAGTATTTTTGAATAGTTCTTGAACAGCCAGTATCGAAAGATGTTTACTTGGATATGTGATAGTACATGTAGTCAACCAGCGCCTCAAGCTGGATACATGTCCCCAACATCATACCATATAATTCTAAGCACTTGAAAAGTCCATGTGTTATACCCGATACTGGAATAGAGATTTGGCGACAGCTAATAATTGAGAAGTGATTGCTGAAGCAGATAAAAGGCGGTTCGTGTGAACTTCACTACGACACGACAGATAAGTCGCTGTGATGCGGGTGGGCTGGCCACTCCTTTGCTTTAGAAATCAGGTCGCCGAGGTTATTATCGTATGAAGAGAGTGTTTGTCTATCTCGTAATCCATTGTCAATATGGAATCAAAAGCACATGGGGGGGGGGAGATGATGAGAGTACATGTTTGCTATGTGCTGATCATGCTCCAAGCACCAAACCACCAACCTTTCTCAAACGGGACAGACAGGCTCACAGTAGCACAGGCAGCAGAATAAACCCCCGTAGACGTGTAGATATCATCTGGAGATATAATAATATAATATCGGTTTACTGGCGAAAGAGACATTACATGCTGTCCCACGTACATGTACCTCCTCATCATCCAATACAGTCGATGCAAGGGCACTTTGCAGAAATTAAAATATCACCAAAGAGCAGGCTGCTATCTCAATCACATGTCAAGTAGTGGTCTCGACACAAATACTACCCGTATTGGCAAGGAGACTATTACAATGTCGTCAGCCTCCAATGGCAACATCAATCCGCCGCCACGGCACTCCCAGACACGCCCTATTCACACGAGATACAGTTACTAGGCAGTGCTTTAGGAGACTAGGCTACATCAAATTAGAACTCGCTCAATCATCGTCTGCATTACCGATATGCTGCTATAGCTTTATAGATCCTAGTCACGCCCCTTTGCCCGTACGCCCATCCTTTTGCTTTCTTCCCAGTCCTGTTGTCCCAATAGAATCAACAGCGCCAGAAATACCCCCCTTGTTATTATCTGATCCCGTAGTACGTTAACCCCCCACAACCCTTGTGCTGAGAGTCATCGAAGGCCTAAATATGAGGCGCAACGCAGCCTGATTTAGGCCACCTCCACTACTGGCTTCCCCAACGATGGCTGGGCCTTGCCTCCAAACACGGTACCGGCAGGCCCTTCAATGATCTCCTCTGGAACGGCAACCCGGTTACCACTCTTGTTGCTAACCCAGCGAATGAAAATAGGGTTGGCCTTTTGCGAGTCCTGATCCTGTGCATCGGCGGCGGCTTTACGGTTGATCTTTGGGGCCTGCTTCTTGAGAAGCTTGTTGATGGTCTCCATCTGCGGTGGCGGTATTAGCAATGTGATGGGTATACGAAGGTCTCAACCCCCATAAGAGTAGTACTGCTCACCTTGACTTCTTCATTGCGCTTCTCGCTGAGGTTGCGTCGCCGTCTAGCCATTTCTTGGCGGCGCATGGATAATTCTTCCGCCGTAAACACTTTCTTGACTTGGATTTCTGCAATAAGGGGGTCAGAGGCGTGGTCTTGAATAACCAATCAAATCGCATTCCACATCCCATGAAGACGTCCGGATGCGTAGCGATAGACTCACCATCAGGCAATTTCATAAACTCTTGAGGGATGTCCTCAAATCGGGCCCTCTGTCTTTTGGTCATTTTGGCGAGATCTGGCGTTTCAGCCCGGCTGCCTGCTTCGCTGTCGAGCTCTGAATCGCCATTGGCCTCTTGTTGCATAACGATTTCATCTTCTTCTTCAACATCTTCCTCATCCCCAGCGACCTCAATTTCTTCTCCTTCGGCATCTTCATCTTCCATGGCCTGGTCGCCATAAACAATGGTATCATCGCCTATGTCGCTGTCTGCCGGGTCGCTGAGTTCGTCATCATCGTCATCTTCTTCCTCGTCTTCATCTTCGTCTTCATCCCGATTCATCCTGGATGAGGTGACCTTTACTGTGGGTCTCGACTTGGTAATCCTCGAATTCTTTGCTGAGGGGCGGCCAACAGGCTTTGGGGCCATGTCAATGTCGCCATCTGCATCTTCTTCGCCCTCGGCATCAACTTCCATTTCGTCTTCACCTTCAGCATCTTCGTCACCGAGCTCTTCCATATCGTCATCCTCATCTGCTCCCGCATCCTCTTCATCGTCATCATCCTCCTCCTCGTCATCATCGTCGTCATCTTCTACTACTACTTCTTCCTCCTCTTCCTCCTCTTCTTCGTCATCAGGGCTTGAATCTATAACATAGCTCTTTTTTCCGCCGCGGTTGCGCTTCCCGTGCACAATCTCGCCGCCTTCAAATGGGTCGACCCGACGATTGCCTCCCCTGGTAGCTTGGCGTGACCTACTGTTGGGGAGCTTCACTGTAACGCTAAGATGCGTCTCTTCTGGCGATGAAGCTGTATCGCGCGAGGCCGATGCGCCACCGGCACGTCCTGTCCGTCGCGAGGACATGCTGGTACCTGCGTCTTCCTTTTCGCTTGTGTCAGCCCATCTGGCGTGGACGGAAATCACTTCCTTGGCCTTTGCAGCGGCCGAACGCCGGGGACGTGAGGACATGATCCGCCGACTGCACTCGCAGATGCTTGACGTGTTTGGAGAATGCCGGGTCTATGGTTTTTGTGTTGCGTGCGGGCTTTTGCAAACAGGAGCCAGGGCAGCGGCAACGGCGACGGCGACGGTGATTTGCAAAGGGTTCAAATGTTGCTTGAGCGATGTGCACATGTGGCATGTAGTTGGGATAAGCTCGGTCTAGCCACTAAAGCAAGGCCGCGCAACTGGGTTTTTGTACGGACGCGAGCAACTGCTCAGGCAATTTCCACAACATGACAGGCTGATCCCAGCCCCTAAAACAGCAACTCTGCCGCGGATTGGGTCTTGGAGACGCTCTGCCTGCATTTCGCGCCACCCAACCCTGCCGTTGATGGACATTGAGTCTTGGGCGCCGGTCCAATGAAGCAGCCAGGTGTAGGCATTTTATACTCCACGCCAACGAATTGGCCACGACAAAACATTAACCGTCCAACCTCAGCACTTGAGAGGCGGATTCCAACACCTGAGCTCTCGCAAATTGGTATGTATTTATTGGGATGCTGCACTTGCAGTCTTTGTTAATGGCACTTGGGCCACAGACGCCAATGATGATGGGCCAAGTCTCGTCCAGAGTGACGAAGAGAAAGACAAAATGAAGAGCAGGGTTGGTGCAGCAGTAGGGAGAACCGGGTAGCGATGGCGACAGAGACAGCGTAGCAGCAGCTAGCCAGATCACGACGCATCACATCCGCCGAGATACATATCAGGCAAGACAAACAAACGAAAAGGAACTGCGTGGGAAGCCCCCAATTGCCTTACCTTGTTTGTACCTTTGCCGGCGGGTGCAGCCGAGAATGGCTATTCGTGGTGCTGTTCTTATTGGACCCGAGCTGTGCAATCACGATACGCGTTGCTGCAGGCGTATGCGAGGATAGGTATGCCGGGATCAGCGCGCAGGACCCGATCTATCACTGTTCCAGATGCTAGAAGCACCGCGCTGAACCAATGGTATTAGCACCGGTACAGGTAGTCGATGCCAATGGCGAGCGCTGCGCTGTCCGGGATCCAAGCGATATGATTCGATGGCCGTTGAGCGTCGCTGCGATGACGGCAGGGCAAGTCTCGACGTGATGAAGTCTAAAATAAAAAAAAATAACAGGCGTGTTGGTGATGGCCGAAGTGCGGAAAGAGGGAGAAAAGAAGGAATAAATCTAGAATCCAAGGGTCGTAAGCCAAAACAAACGGCGCAGTTGAATGTCTGTAGGCGTTGCTTAGCGGCGACGGCTCTTATTCAATGGTTGTATCGCAATTGCATGTTAATTTTTGGTGTTGAGAGCAGCTGATGGGCGAGAGTTTGATGACCCCCTAGGCCCACTTTTGTGACTTTCTCAGCACTTTTTTGTTAGTGCTCTATACATTATTAGAAGCAAAATATCTACGATTTGAAGAATCTATTGCCTTTATGCCGGAATTGAACTTCGATTGGGAGGTATGCAGCTCTACAGACCATCAATTAGAGTGGCTCGCTTCTGTTCGCTACTCTTCATCCATACAAAGTCGCGGATTTATTCTCCATTGGTACTTATCTACCCCCGTCAACTCCAAGGTCACCTTAGGGTAGCGCGGAACCAACACAAACAGTATAGCTGCGCTGCAAAGTCGCAACTCAACTTCGTATTACCCTTGTCTCATGATGACAGTGATGATTTGGGTCATACAACTCTAATTAGGGGATAACAGCATTCAGTACGTATCAAGAGTTTCCAATGCCGGGTAATGGATGATAGAATGCTTCTGTATGAGATTCTCCAAGTTACTTACCTGTGCCTAGCAATGAACTTGAAGGCTGAACTTGGCAGATAATTCGCACAGCTCGAGATTTCATTGGCTTGAATCATTAGTCATCGGCATATCCACTAGAGCGCGCCGCGTCTTGCATGTGCCGAGGCCTATGACAAAGCCGGATCTTACCCGGCCAACCGACGTCCGGGGTCAATGTTATCGAATGCCATCTCGCTTCAGCTGACATGCTTCCCCTACGAGGATATGCGAAATTCCAATAAACAGCACAAATGGACGACTCAGAAGGCAAATCACCACCCGATGGCGTGCCCAAGTGGCAGCTTAACGCGCTCGGTGATAATGCGACCCCAGATGAAGCACAACCGCAACAAAGTAGCGACACAGACAAGCTAGAAGTTGCGCGACGGTTTCTGGACGATGATGCTGTCAAGACGGCTCCCCGAGATACCAAGGTCGACTTTCTCAAGTCCAAAGGCGTCGAGGATGAAGATATCGAGCATCTTCTCGGTGGGTTAGAAGAGGCGCCGTCATCAGAGAAGGAGTCCACACCATCAGACGTATGTAAACACATGCCTATCCCGACGCTTCTATCTCGCCATCAGACTGACGCCAGCGACAGGAGTCCAACCAAAAAGCATTGCAAGTGCTCGAAAAATCATTCGCCCCGAAACCACCCGCCGTTCCCCAACCCCCGACCTCTATCCTCGCAGGCAGCGATCGGCCTCCCGTAGTGACATACCCCGAGTTCCTCACCAAGCCCCAGCGCACACCCCCCTTGGTCACGACCAACGGGCTCCTCAATACCCTCTACGCCTTTGGAGGCTTGTCGACGCTTCTATATGGCGCGAGCAAATTCGCCGTCGAGCCGATGGTGGAGAAACTGACAAACGCGCGAATCGATTTACACGAGACCACCGCGAACCGACTGGATTCCATCGTGACCCAGCTCGAAAACACCGTCTCTGTCGTCCCATCGTACAAGAGCTCCGCAAACACCGCCTCGGAGGCGACCGAATCCGAAGACCCGTCTGAAATGTTCCACCGTGACGTCGGCACCCAGACGTCTTTCCCCAACAGCCCTTCGTCCTCGACTCCCAAGGGCAAAGACGAGGCGCAGTCAAAGGTCCAAGCCGATCGCCTTTCGAAACTGACAAAGTCGCTAAAGGGGCTTACGGACGACTTTAAGAAGCAGAGCAACGAGTCCCAGGATATCAAGGTATTGCTGGACGTCTTCCGCGACGATCTCGATAACATGACATACGGACACCATGCCGAATTATTCGGAAACTTTGACAAGAGGAAGAAGAAGGACTCGGAAGACGAAATCCGGAAAGTAAGGGATAACATCCGAAGGATAAAGGGCGTTCTTTTGAGTGCGCGGACTTTCCCTACCTCTGCTAGGTAAAAAGCAGAATCAAGCGCATTGTATTTTACTGCTTAGTTGTTGGGCATTTTACTGGCGAAAGGACGCGTAGCCATGAACTGGGGGTAGATTGACGATATTATTTCTCATGTATAGTACTAATTACAATTTGTAAACACGCATGACCACATTTGGCCTTTGTTGTAGAATGCGCACTCTTACTGGCGGCTCCTTTTGCCGTCGATGCATATGAATCCACAATTTGGAAGAGAGATGAAGACAAAAAGATAAAAAGAGCCATTATATGTTCATGTCCAGATATCCTCATGATGGAGCTGATGCACCCTCCCCAAATGAAGCCGAAACGGTTGAAACCAACGATTCGCCCATCAGCTTCGTTTCTGAAAAAACTCCTCGATTTTGTAAACTTGAAAAACATCTCTCCATGCCATTACCTTGATATGTTCAAACCCGCGGCCCTCTTCACATTGCTCGGCGTACCAGTCTATTGTTGGCCTGAAGGTATACTCGAAGCTCTTCCCTTCCAGCTTAGGGTCGAACTTTCGTGCCGCCTGGTGCAGCCGATTTCGACATTTCGTATATTTGTAATGACCGTGGCCCTGTGGTGGATGGAAGATTCTCTTTCGGGATGGTGCGCCGTCTCCTAGCTGCAAATTCCCCTTCATATCGTCTTCATTCCTGACGGGAGCCCTTCTGTCCTCCCGATCCTTTGACGACCTCTCGGGAGTGACAAGACTCCATCCCCTACCAGGTATATCTTTGGCTGGTGCAGGTATCCAGTCCTTAACTTTCGTCATTACGCCATCAAGCCATTGCAGTGTGATATCCAGATCAGTTACACCACTAGGCTTGGCCCCGGCCCCAACAGCGCCCACCCAGACCTTTTCAAGCGGGAGTCTGTCTCGTACCCTTTCTTGTATGTGGTCTATCAAGCGTTGCTGGCCTTCGAGAAGATCAGCGTAGCAAAAAGTTCTGCCTTTCCTGGTGCTTTCTGAATGATTAATATCCCATATGAACAGCTCTAAACTCTTCCAAGGCCGCATATGTGGGTTAACCGGACGGAATAGAGCAGCCCACGGGGATCGTTGGACGCTGTGAAATGTACGCGACGAAGCCTGCCGCTCATCAAAGGTGTAAAACAGCCCTGCGTACGAATTGTGCATATGTCTGCGGGAGGTGTCAAACACTCTCCAGTAAAAATGAAACCACTGTTCATATGTACTATATTTTTGCGCGATGTCTCCAAGCCGGAAACTAACATCTGACGTCGAATATGCCACGGGAAACAGGTACAATTTCACGGGCGTGAATGCTCCCCGTTTGAACTCCTCTATCATTTCAAACAGTCGAGTTTTTATGTACCAGCTTTTGTCTTCTTTAACTGCCCCTGGCCCAGATGGAGGCGTCGACGATTCGGGTTGGGTTGGGACACCGGACAGTGCTTCGTCCGGATCGTTTACGACGCCGTCTTCGTAAATTGGTGCCCGAAGCGTTCTTGAGAGCCGTGTTTCGGTTTGCCAGCCACAGCCTATGACAGTATATCTTCGGTACTGTTCTATGTTCAAGGTGGACCACTCGCCGAACCAGTTGACCAAGCTTTGCTCATCGTTGCCATCTATTGCTTCGGGTGCGAGGATAATACTTCCGGCATTTTCGTCGGGAGCATCTGCAACAAGCTGTTGGATGAGCTTGAAAGACTTCCATCGGCATTCGATGGCCTTATCGGATATGCCCTTGACGCTGAGTTCCTCCTCTGGCGCGTTAGGCGGATGCTTGCGTCTCACCGACATCTGCTCCAGGTATAGGTTGTTCATCCATTCGTCAATCTTTGCGCACAGAACCAACTTCCTGGGTCGGCTCACGTCGAAAGTTTTGACGTAGTTGTTCCAGAACCACTTCAAAAACGAATACGCATGCTCTGGCTCAGAGACCAAGAAGCTCGGCGTGATCAAGAAGGCTGCCCCAGGATCAAACACACGGTAAAGGCGGATGTCGCCCAGAGGGGACGCTGGCGAGCCCTCAGAACCTAGTGAATGAACGGGCAAAAGAGAGCGGCTGAACATCCAAAACGTGAAGTGTGTTCTGCGCCCATGTAAAAGGTCGTGTAATCTGGGGATTTTTCGTATTGCCCAAAGCATATCTTCATGAATAATGACAATCCCATTGGCCATTTTTACGAAGCTAGACCAAGAACCTCCTGTGTAACTGACCCGAATATCGCAGTCGCTCCGGTTATCTCGCAGCCACCCGCTTAATAGGAAAGCTTCTTGTTCGGCACGATTGGGGAAGGCCAAGAAGAAGTTGTGTTTCTCGCCATCTCTTACGTGAACGGGGAGTAGCTGCTCATATTTCTGGCCAAAGATTTCATTCAAAGGTCTTGACCAAAATGCTGGATCTTTGTCGCTCTTGTCTGCCGCCATCAGCTGTGAAGCGGAGGCCAGCATGGACGGAGTCAAGGAATCAACTGGCTTGAAAATATGGTATTTGAGGACTGTGTCATCGCCGTCTTGTGTTGCTTGGCCATCTGCATTTTCAGGGAAGAACATGTACACGCAGAAGTTTTCGCTACAACTTAGCAATCCCAAAGACCCGAGTCTGAGATTACTCGCTAAGCTTTTGAGGGCGTTAAGCTCCGTATATGATGCAACAGTGCCTTCGCATAATTGTACCACTGATAGGCTGCCGTTCATGCCTGTCTGGCAAAAGAGATCCCGAGAATTGCAAGTATGTGTGAAAACGAGTCGCTCATCTGAACGAAACTGCTCTGCCCAAGCGAGACCTCGTTCCAGGGGTATCCCATCAAAAGAGAGAGTGATCGTGCTTAGTTTTTTGGGACCTAGTTGCACAGTTTTGCTTATTGCTTGATATTCTGGCTGCTCTTCGCCATCATCAGTATCTGGCTGGGTCATTTCGTCGTCTGAGGCATCTGAAGCCAGTGAAGGAGTCTGATCAGATACAAACAGGCTATCCCTTGGGTCGATTTCCATCGGCTCGTCTTCCCAGTGAGCAACGCCCTTTGTTGGAGATTTGCGTTTCCCGTTGATTTGATCATCATCTTTGGAACCATTGGCTGATAATTGTGGGTTGTTGTGGTCAAGAGAGATCAGTTCAGAAGGGTGACTTGTTGGTGCCTTGATCCCCTCTCTATCTCGACGTTGTAACTCTATCTTCCTTTTGAGTCGCGAATTTAAGAATTTAGGGTTGACTTCTGGGTTTGCCGCTGCTTCACTCAACGTTCCTCTCCCTTTGCGAGTACGACCGCCGGCGAAGACATTTGCGTACCCTGTTGATCTTGCTGCAGCCGCCCGATTTGATGGGATGTGTCTCCTAGGCACCTCACGAGAAGTCCCTGTGGGTGGAAGAATGAATCTCACAGAAGCTCGCGTCGTGGTCTCGGAACTCTTTAAGGCTGACTTTAACGGGGCCGGGGGGTTCACGGGTAATGTCTCTGGTGGGCTGGTTGTCCTGGTCTCATCAGGTGTTCCGAAAAGCCCCTCCCGCATAGGTTCCTGGGGAGAAGGAGAATCTTCAATCAATATTGTCGAAGTTTCTGAGATCATCGCGGACTGATCTGTATAAGAAGCCGGCGGGTTTTCTGACAGGCTTTGCTGCAGGCCCATCTGTGCAGGGGTTGGATCAATCTGACCAGCTTCTTCTTCTTCTTCTTCTTCTTCCGGATAATCGCTGAGCAACTGCAGAAACTCATGCATCGTCAACATTGTCGTCTGGGGATAGCCGCGTCTTGCGCGCACGAGGTTGCGAAGGTGGTGTCGGGCAAGCTTTGACTCGTAGCTCTTCTTGACGGCATCTTTCCAGTCCTGAAACCTGAACTTTGGCACCAGCCCATTTCTTTCGTCTGCCTTGGTCTGCTCCCAGATTCCCATGAGCTCATCCGTTAAATTTCCTCTGGGCTCCCAGGTTGCCTCTTCTATGGGGAGATCTTTCCATTGGATCAGACAGCGGGGCTCTCCGTTAACGTGCCTCTCCGCCAGGACCTTGTCGACGAACAGCTCGTCACCGTTCTCATCATCGGTGGATGTGATTGAAATCTCATCGTCAGAATCTCCTCCAGACGCCATCGCCGAAGATGATGTTTCATAGAGACAGCGTTTCCGAGCGAAGAGTGGTGATAGCTGGTTGTCCTGGTGGCTTGAGATTGTTTGCAAACGGCCTGGATGCAATTGAATTCACGTGATTGCACCTGCGCACAGATGTCGCGGCAGAAACCATGACTACCGCTGCCAGGATGGTGTAATAACTGGAAGTGTTAATTGCCGTGCCAACCTGGGAATGAGTCCAAAGCATGCCCTGGGCGGCACTACTATGCCCGTCTGATGGCTACAAAATTGCTGTGATGTTGTTTGCTAAGCAGCTGCACGAGCCCGAGCCTGAGCACAAGACAGCACAGTTGATCATCAACCCCTGCAAGTTCCTTACGTGAGCTCCGTGCTCTGTGGCTAGTGGACCAAACCCTTAACCCCACTCTCCCAAAAAAGGCCCGGCTCTAACCAAGTAGTTTCCGCCGACGCTTGGGCGTGGTGTTTGGGCTCAACTGTCTTGAGATCTATCTGCCTACTAAAGTACTACTAGGTAGTGTTCTGTGCTCTGTGCTCTGGTAGGCGCCTATCTGGATGATACACGGCATTAGGCAGCCCTATAAGTGCCACCAATACCTCACAAGTACAGATACAAGAACCGCTCTCAACCAGGAGAAACCCAAAAAAGGGGGGGACAGAATAGAATAGAATGTTATCATGGTCTTTTGGGTGCTAAAGGGATGGGGTCCAGAGTCTCCATACGGCTCCCGTCTCCTGTTGGTGGACTCCTCAGCACCTAAAGGGCATCAATTTCTTTGGTGTAGCAGAGGGCCACTATCGTACTATACCTGTTGTGCTAACGGCCGTTCACAGGCTAACGAAGGGGCCCAAAGACAGTACCTCAAAGGTACCTGTTGATTGATGCAGCGTCTAGGGCAGAGTGTAGTCGCCGGCAAGTCTCTGTCAGGCTGCAGGAAATGCATTCCTCGCTGCCTACGGCGCGCCTCCTGAGCTCAAATTCCCAGCACAGCACAGCGTGCCACAGGTGACCGTCTGGCTGACTGACTTAGCAACCTGTGCTACCAATCGTCAGAGCCGCGCAGCCACTTCTTCCCCTCCACATCCACATCCACAACCACAACCACACATCTCAGCGTCACAGCTTCCCTTGTGCAGCATCAAACCGCCTTCACTCACCTGCGCGCATCGACCCGTTCCGCTGCTACCATGGCCAACGACGAATATGATGTAGGTTCCGCCCCCTTCAAGCCCAGCAACGAAATGAACACCTGGCGGAACGCTAACGGCGATGCTTCAACCCCCACTAGTTCCTCTTCAAAGGTGCCGCCCTCCCTTCCTACGTGGATGGCCAACGCCGCCAATCTGCTCCGTGGCCGCATGCCTACTAACACCGAGTCTGCTAGTTGTCTTGATTGGTGACTCTGGAGTCGGAAAGTCCAACCTTCTCAGCCGATTCACCCGCAACGAGTTCAACCTCGACTCCAAGTCAACTATCGGTGTCGAGTTTGCCACTAGATCGATCCAGGTCGACTCCAAGACCATCAAGGCGCAGATTTGGGATACAGCTGGTCAGGAGCGTTACCGTGCCATTACTTCCGCATACTACCGTGGTGCCGTGGGCGCCCTCCTCGTCTATGACATCAGCAAGCACCAAACCTACGAGAACGTCACGAGATGGCTAAAGGAGCTTCGGGACCATGCCGATGCGAACATTGTCATCATGCTGGTCGGCAACAAGAGCGATTTGAGACACCTGAGGGCTGTGCCTACGGATGAGGCCAAGGGCTTTGCTAGTTCGTCTTGCGATCCAAGAGATAAATGACGTTGTACTGACCAATCTGATCTGTAGGCGAGAACCATCTTTCTTTCATCGAGACGTCTGCCCTCGATGCCAGCAACGTTGAGCTTGCCTTCCAGAACATCCTTACTGGTGCGATCCGTCTTTCCATCGTTCCCCTACCATCTTCAGGACTAACACAACCCTCGATACAGAGATCTACCGAATCGTATCTAGCAAGGCTCTCGACAGCGGTGATGGTGCCCAGGCCACCATTGGTGCCGGCACTAACATCTCACTCAGCAAGACAGCCGACGATGAGGCTTCCAAGGGCGGCAAGTGCTGCTAAGCTAGTTATGATGATGCCAACGACATGTGGGGAAATGGGAAATATTTCAAGTCGCATGTTTCGAAAATGTACGTCGCATACCGAAAGACTTCGACGCTGTGTCGAGGAAATGAGGAAGAGGCCTGATGCTTCCTTTTGTTTCTCAATTTAGAAGGGCGCAGACACTTTTGACTTTCTGTTGTTTCTGTTTGTCGCGAGGGGGGTTTCTGGGCTGATCTATCCGGTGACGGCTACGAAGCCTCATCTTACGTAGCTAAATGACCTCTTAATGAAATGATTCGGTTCTTCAACCTGGCGGCATCGTCTCCTCAGATTTCCTAGTCTTACGCTATAGGTCCTTGTTGCTCTGTATTTAAATTTGTAGGTAATGTACATCATATCCCATCGATCCGAAGGCCAAGATTGGCGGTGATGAAACCACCTTGTCTCTAGGTACTATTGGAGTCCACTGGTATGCGATACACTCCGCAGAATTGCTTCCCGCCTTTAAGGCCCCCAAATTCCTGCCTACCGAGCTCAGCGAGAATCCCCCCCACCATGCTCCAACCGCCGCTAAGCCGTGCCGGGACTGGCTATCGAGCGACCCACATTCATGATTTTTCCGATAAGGATCTCGACTGCTTATCGCGTTGCGCTCCTCTAAATTTTCTAGCAGTCGCAAACTATTTTGTACGTCCATTCCCAACCGCTTAAGCAATCCCCTACTCTGCAAGATGGCGGCCGTATACAAGTCCCTGTCCAAGGGCGGCAGCGAGAAGAACGAATCGTCGACCAATGGCGTCAAGAAAAACAAGCAGAGAGTGCTGATCTTGTCCAGTCGAGGTGTCACATACAGGCAAGTCTTGCGGCGATGGATTTGATGATTGCCGTGCCTTTGGCTGACTTTCAATTAACAGACACCGCCACCTCTTGAATGATCTTGCATCTCTGCTCCCTCACGGTCGAAAGGATGCCAAGTTCGACTCGAAATCCAGACTCGGCGAGCTCAATGAACTGGCTGAGCTCTACAACTGCAACAATGTTTTGTTTTTCGAGGCGAGAAAGGGCAAAGATTTATATGTATGGATGAGCAAGGTGCCCAATGGCCCGACAGTTAAATTCCACCTGCAAAACTGTGAGTGTTTTGCGACCGATTTGGTTCCATGGGGCGACATCTCGTACTAACGGCTTTGCCTGCAGTGCACACGATGGAGGAATTACACTTCACTGGAAACTGCTTGAAGGGCTCAAGACCAATCCTTTCATTCGACGCCGCCTTCGAGACCCAGCCGCATTTCCGCGTCATGAAGGAACTTTTCCTTCACACATTTGGTGTTCCGCAAGGCGCGCGAAAGTCGAAGCCATTCATCGACCATGTCATGGGCTTCAGCATTGCAGATGGCAAGATTTGGATCCGGAACTATCAAATTAGCGAGGTCGAGCAGACCAAATCCAAGGACGGCGACGAGGAGGAAACCACAGTTGGCAAATCCAACAAGGACATCAATCTCGTCGAAATTGGACCTAGATTCGTTCTCACGCCTCTGGTGATACAGGAAGGCTCGTTCGGTGGACCAATCATATACGAGAACAGAGAATTCGTCTCTCCCAACCAAATCAGAGCTGACATTCGGAGGGCAAAGGCCGCAAGGCACAACGGCAGGGTGGAGCAGGCAGTTGGTCGCGTGTCAAAGAAGGATGATCTAGGCCTCCTGTCCAACGGCAACCGACCTGCCAAGAACGAGCTGGACAAGACAACGCTGTTTGCATAGACGGTGCGAAGGCTGATGAGAGTGATGGCGGGGATCTTGAAGACTTTGATTTGTATTTATCACAGGCGGCGCATAAAATGGATTACATGGCACGGCAGTCTTTCGTCTCGCAGTTAATTTCACAAACGCGTCTAGCACGCGCCACGGCGATTTCCTTGCCAGATCAATAATTTAGACTGTGGGATTTTTTTGAATATTAATGGATTGTAGTTATACATTCAAAGATTGTCAATGATTACACGCGGGAGAGAGATTTGCCGCCTTGGGCGCTTGAGATGAGGCTCCCACGTATGCTTTAGTTATTGTGCGGGAATCCCTCTTTGTCGCATTTTCTCTGTTACCAATCAAAACTCAGAAATGAAGCAACCAATTTCAAAGAACAGGAACCCCGCAGGAAAGAGGAACAAAGGACATCCATTGGGCGTTGGTTTGGAATGGACGGATTCGCTGATTTCTTTCATGCTCATGTTACGCACCAGCCACCATCGCCGCAACTAGTGGCTGCAGCAGCCCAGGGCTAAAAAGTCCAAGCGCCAAGGTTCTTAAGCCAGCGTCACTTCAACTAAATGAAACCAGTGGCATCTCATACCCAAGTTCAGCCTCTATCTGCACTTCTCCAGGTTATTTAATTGACGGCCCCCGGTCAGCCCCCGAGGGCCATACGAGGCGACTCTTCTCGTCCATGCTCTATTTGAGGATATTGCTGGCATCTCGCGCCTCGTCTGCAATTTTCTACGATTTGCTCTGAGAAGGGAGTGGCTGGGGTTGAGGTGAGTTGGGCGGATGGCGTTGCATTCACGTTTGCATCCATTTTCACCTTGGGCTTCACTATTCACAATCGTGCTTTCACTTTACTTATGGAGTTTCTTTCTTTGGCCTGCACCCATATTTCATTCTGCTGTCCTGGCTGCGCTCCTCGGATGCTGCCTTAAGTCTCTCAGTGTCTCTCCCTACGCGTTTACCCACAGTGTTCCTATGCTTGAGCGTTGAACACAGTCTTCTTCTCTTTTTTTCTTCCCTCCCTTCTTTCTATTTATCTGCATTTCATAACCGTGGCAGCTTTATCTTTCCCCAAATCATGACGTGAGTAGTGCTAATGCTGCATTAGATTCACATACTGCCTTCAACGTGTCAAGGGGAAAAGCATAGCCAAAGGTCAAAGTTGATACGGCGGCCGTAGGCCTGGGGGGTTCAGCTCCATCATTTCGTGCGATATCCCCAATACTCGCTACTATTGGATATATCATGGCTCCAATTATAGACATGGAGGAATCTGAAGACCATGTGATGGGGGACACCGACATGACAAGTCTCAACGGTCATGGAAGTGGACCGCAAATGAACGACGATGACACTGCCTCAGATAGCATATATCATGAGGACAGTGAGCCAAGCGTTATAGAGGAAACTATTGCCCAGCTACGGGTGCGGCGTGGTTTGCTCCCCACAGGCTGCTGTTACGATGATCGAATGAAGCTTCACATGAACGCCGACTTCAGTCCGAATACCCACCATCCTGAGGATCCCCGACGTATCCACGAAATATTCAAGGCCTTCAAGAGAATGGGGCTTGTATATACGGGCCCAGAATCGGAGCTACCGAGAATCATGAAGGACTGTCCAACCAAGTACATGTGGAGGATTCCAGCTCGGCCTGCCACCAGGGAAGAGATCTGCCTGGCCCATTCCCCTGAGCACCTGGCTTGGGTGGAAAGCCTCGACACAATCAGTACGTCTGATCTTCGTGACTTGACAAGGCAGTTCGACCAAGGCCGCGAATCTCTTTATGTCGGGAGCATGTCTTATCCCGCTGCCCTTTTATCCGTTGGTGGCGCCATCGAAACCTGCAAAAGTGTGGTTACTGGACAAGTCAAAAATGCCTTTGCTGTGATCCGACCTCCTGGGCACCATGCTGAGTTTGATCAGCCCATGGGATTTTGCTTCTTTAACAATGTCCCCGTGGCAATCAGGGTGTGCCAGCAAGATTATCCAGACCAATGCCGCAAAGTCCTCATCTTGGACTGGGACGTCCACCATGGCAACGGTACCCAAAACATTTTCTACCAGGATCCCAACGTCCTTTACATATCCATCCATGTATACCAGAATGGAATGTTTTACCCTGGCAAACCACCGAATCCCATGACTCCTGATGGCGGTATAGAACACTGCGGCACAGGACCAGGATTGGGCAAGAACATCAACATTGGCTGGCATGACCAAGGCATGGGCGACGGCGAATACATGGCAGCGTTTCAAAAGATTGTGATGCCCATCGCGAAAGAGTTCAATCCGGATCTCGTCGTCATATCGGCAGGGTTCGACGCTGCCGACGGGGATGAGTTGGGTGGCTGCTTCGTTACGCCTGCTTGTTACGCCCACATGACGCACATGCTCATGTCTCTCGCGGACGGCAAGGTCGCCGTCTGCCTAGAAGGCGGCTATAACCTCCAGGCAATTTCCAGCTCTGCGGTAGCCGTTGCGCGAACTTTGATGGGAGAACCACCGCCAAAGCTTGCTCTCCCCAAGATCAACAAAGAGGCAGCCAGAACATTAGCCAAAGTGCAAGCGTATCATGCCCCCTACTGGGAATGCATGCGGCCCGGAATCGTCGATGTGCCTGATGTTCAGTCTCTCAATGCAGACAGGCTGCACGATGTCATCAGAAATGCGCAACGCCAAGTTATGCAGTCAAAATACAACATGATCCCGCTCTACATACAGCGAGAGCTCATCTCAAAATCGTTTGAAAATCAAGTGCTCGTCACGCCAAACCTACACGATGCACAAAAGATTCTTGTCATTCTACATGACCCGTACGTATAGCAGCTGGTCCCCTTATATCTCAGGAGGTTACTCAATTTTGTCACAGGCCTCAATTACTAGCCCAAGTGGATGTGGCAGAAACCACTCTGGATGCTCATAATACATGGGTGGTGAGTGCGCATCACATACATGCATAAACGACCATAATATTGAGCTGACTGCGCAGGTTGACGGGGTAATGGAGTACATTGGGTGGGCCGTTGGCCAGAACTTTGGGGTCATGGATATCAATGTTCCAGCTTATGTGACCCATGAAGAGGTAGGCACTTTTGGCTCTGTTTCTTACCGCTTCATCGTTTAACCTAATGCTGGAAATAGGACATTGACGCATTCACCCCTGAATTTAACGAGAAGGAGATCCAGGAGCAAATCTTGTCGCTAATTTGCTATCTCTGGGATAACTTTCTGCAGCTTTACGAAACCAACGAAATTGTATTGCTTGGCGTCGGCAATGCATACCTTGGAGTCAAAGTGCTCTTGATAAATAGAGGTAAGCGAAGCTATTCCCACCTTGTAGGCTATATAGCTGCTGATCTAAACTGGCTGCAGACTGCAAAGACAAGATTTCGGGAATTGTCAACTTTGTGACTGGCAACCTAAGACCCGTCAAGTCTGACGTCGATAACGAACTCTCGTCTTGGTACAAGGAAAACTCGCGCGTCTACGTGGCGGGAGACCATGCCTGCTGGTCTGATCCCGACTTGACACGAAAAGTCCACAAGAGACGCTTCGGAACGGTGGTGCGTAGCAAGATGGTTGGGCTTAACCACATGATGCAAGAGCACGCCGAGGAAGCCCATGAATGGATCTTGAAAAGAGTTACGAGTCATCCCGACGGAGACACGACTGAAGAGGACAACCCTTGAAACTTTTTGACTTGCCGCGCGCCATTGCCATTACCATTGGCGGCTGTTTTGTTGTTGGCTAATTAACCAATACTTCGTTATTTGAGACCTTTTCCCGTTGCCATCTCTGAGTCAGGTGTTGCAATGAGCTTCTTCGCTGACGCTTGTCATTGTATTACATAGAAACCTTAAATAATAAGCCGGGATGCTCTGCAGGCACATCCCTATCGTGTCCAAACCATACCAAGCCGACAAGCAGAGGATATGTATGACAAGTGCATCACGGATGGTGCGGAGTCTGAGTTTGCTATGCAGAGCCAGTCCAGTTCAACATACCAGCCACCGTATATGCCGAGGGCCCTACTCCCAATACTCCCCTACCAACACTCGTACCTAGGCATCTTGCCACGGTGGAGTGTGCCTGCGGGGCCCAGCTCCTTGATCCCAACCAAAAGGAACTGCAGCTATCACCAACGGAGGAATCCGTAACGATGCCCGTGGCCCCCCAAGCCTGCTCCATGGCCTTTCCCCCCTTGCACGGGGAGTGTCTTTCAGCCGGCTCGCCCCCACTATCTGACGAGCGGCAGTCGACTCGGAAAGTCTTCCTCCTTTGATATCTGCCCATGCTGGCAATTACTCGTACCTGTGCTAGGACCCGGTGCTGCACCGCATGTTGATACCCATTTTGCGTGAATAAGATTCGGATTACTAGGTATTACAAACAAAGGTTATGCATTACCTATGCTGTCTAATTGGGTTGACGTATCTGACAAAGCAACATCTTTCTTACAATAACAACTTGAGAATGCCTATTTCATACTGTACATACCTAGATGTACCCAGATAAGGTAGCATCCGGTAATACCTTGCCCTGATACTTGATTAACATGACGATGTGAACCCCACGCTCCATCTCGGGAAGTTACCTCGACTAGATCATTGGGGCGGTGCGCCTTCGACAAAGGAAAAGCAAAATACTAAACATTGTCTGTTGCCCTACAACCAGAAGCTACATCACTAAACTAAATCCATACTATCTCCGGTCAGGCTAAACGGGAGGCGTCGAGATTGACCCCACCTGCTACCTACCGTGATGTCTTCCCGGGCGGTTCTGGAGACTTGCCGGCGAAAGTCCGCCATTGGTGTATGTAGGTACGAGTGTGTATTTCCTTTCCTGGGGGGGGGGATTTTGCGCATGTGCCAATGTATGACTTGTGTTTATTTGCCTTGGTAGGTAGGCAGGTAGGAATATCATCATGGAATTGGTGATATGGAGGTGTTTATTCGGTAGCAGATGTATCTGTAGCTCATGCCAAGGGACCGGTAATAATGTCATCCGATCTAGGGCGTGATGCTGTCGTGATTGCCCTTTATGGCCGCAGAGTACCATTGAAGTAAAGCCCATTATTACTTGTCAAGACATGGACATATGAAACCGGGAAATACATTTCTATCCAGGGCATTGATTATCAATACAGTCCCCTTTATTGGCTGCTTTCTTTTTATCTTTGTCAATTTCACGGTTGTCTTCATAATAATACCACCTTACTAGAACAGATCAGTCCATGTACAAATATCAATTCCGGTTGCATGTACCTCTAGTATGGTCCTCAGCTTGCTCCGCAAGAATACATGTACATATCATCCCCAGCACCGGGCCAAGTCACTAGTACTAGCCGGGCAAGACTTTGCGGCACCGAACGGCGGCTCTTGGGCTGCGGCGCTGACGGTCCCCATGTACATTGTACGCTGTACGAGTACCCGTACAGACCACCCGACATCATTTTACTTGCTGGAATTGCCTTCTCCGCTCTGGACTACTCCCGAATCCTTTGCCGTGATTTTAGTGCCGCTTCCCACCTCTTGCCATGAACAACCAGAGGCCCCCTCACGGATTCGGCTGGGAATTCAGACTCCCGTGTCGAGTCCCGATAATTGTTATCATGGACGGGACATAGTTTCTCTTTTTTTGCCTCCTCGGCACTTGGATGCTGGACTTGCGCTTCTGCTTCTGAATTCACTGCTGTTATATCTTCTTCTACTCGTCCTGCTGCCGTCCATCTACATCTGCTGATCTCGATCTCATTACGTGCCGTCCGCCCTCATCTTGATTACATATTCTTCCATTTTTGGCTTACCTGACACATCAATCGTCGTGCCTTTACTCCCCTCCATCTGAGCCGTCGTGTACAAACCTCTTCGTGCCTTCGCCTTGTCTTGCGATTGTTCCATCGCCGAGGAGAGCCATGTCTCCCGCTCTTGTGTGTCAAGATGCGTCTCAAAACTATGACGTCGGTACGATCATACCGAGAACCCCCCAGCGGCCACACGGCTCAATGTACTAACTCGATTGCCGCGGCAGTGATTGTGGGTGCCGGGCCTGTGGGATTGATGCTCTCTACATGTCTGTCTCGATGGGGCTACCGCGTGAAGCACATCGATAACAGGCCAGAGCCTACGGCGACTGGTCGGGCTGATGGCATCCAGCCTCGCTCTCTCGACCTGCTGCGGAACATGGGGCTGAAGTCTGCCATCATGGCCCATAAGCCCGCTCGTGTCTATGAAGTCGCGTTCTGGGACCCTTCAGAATCAAGCAAGGGTATTGCCAGGACAGGGACCTGGGCCAGCTGCCCCAACTTCATCGATGCCCGCTATCCGTTCACCACGCTGCTTCACCAAGGCCACATCGAGAGGGCCTTCATCGCAGACCTTGAGAAGAACGGCACTAAGATCCAGCGGCCCTGGACAATCACGGGCTTCCAGTCTCGCAGCCCCCAGACATATGAATATCCCGTCCAGGTTGAACTGGAACACGTCGACGGTGCGGAAAAGGAGACCGTGTTCGCAAAGTACCTCTTTGGAGGCGAGGGCGCAAGGTCCTTTGTCAGACAGCAGCTGAACATTGGATTCCAGCATAAAGATCCGATTGCGTATGTCTGGGGTGTAATGGACGGTGTGGTCAAGACCGATTTCCCTGATATCAAGGTAAGCTCTTCTGCCCCCTGCTTTCCCTCTTTTCCCAACATACAATGCTAACCTTCATTGTAGATGAAGTGTACGATACGCAGCCAGCATGGCTCCATCATGGTCATCCCACGTGAGGACAACATGGTTCGCCTTTACATTCAGATCGCGTCCTCCACGGATGCCGACTGGAGCCCAAGAAAGACAGCCACTGAAGCAGAGGTACAGGCTTCCGCCAAGAAGATTCTACAGCCCTACTCCATCGAGTGGGAGCACGTTGAATGGTATTCCGTCTACCCTATTGGCCAGGGGATCTCTGATAAATATACCTTGGATGAGCGAGTTTTCTTGGGCGGCGATGCCTGTCACACCCATAGTGTAAGTGACTCCCATATTACCCCTTAGCATATATCATTCAGGAACTAAGAATAAATTCAGCCCAAAGCCGGCCAGGGAATGAACACTGCCTTTTTGGATGCGCTAAACCTGGCTTGGAAGATCCATGCCGTGGAGGGTGGCCTCGCAGACCGAGCCATTCTCAAGACATACGAGTCTGAGCGAAAAGCAGTCGCAGAATCACTACTAGACTTTGACAACCGATATGCGAAGCTCTTCTCTCAGCGGCCACCCGCGGCTTCTGAAGTTCAGGCGGCCTCGGAGACGATACCAGATGCAGACCTAGATGCCGACAATGCTTTTATCAGGACCTTCAAAGAATCCTGCGAATTCACCAGCGGTTACGGCGTCTCGTATCAGCCCAACGCATTAAACTGGTCTCCAGATCACCCAGCACAGTCACCTCTCATGCAGCCAAGCGGCACAAAGTTGCAATCCGGACGCTTATTCGTAATTGCAGACGTGACGAGAGTCGTCGATGCCAACGTGGTGCACCTAGAGCAAGAGATACCGCTCAACGGGTCGTTCCGCATCTTCATCTTCGCCGGAGAGCCAGTCAAGAACCGTGCCGCTATCCGCGATCTAGCAGACAACTTGTCTAGCGCCGATTCATTCTATTCAGCATACACCCGACCGGATGTCGATCAAGTCTCGCATCACGAGAAGCACAACCCGCATAGCATGTTCTTCACGCTGTGCACCATTTTCGCCGCCAAGAGACATCGTATTGAGATCCCAAGAGACGCACCAGGCCCCTTGGCTCGTTATCGTGACCACGTCTATGCGGACGACAGATGGGACCGCCATGTGCCTGATGCACAGGCATCGGCGCACGCAAAGATGGGTCTCGACGAAGAGAAGGGCGGCGTGGTGGTTGTTCGACCAGATGGCTACGTCGGCATGGTGGCATCTCTAGTAGAAGGCACAGGCACCATCGACGCCCTCAACGCCTATTTTTCAGCATTTTGCACCAAGAAGTTTGGAAGCGCTGCCTAGAGTCTTTGGCGTGCTCGCGCGGGAATAGAAGCGGTACTGGCATTTATTTAGTTTATACTTTGCACCTGTCATTTTTACAATTTTTACGGTACTATTGGACATATTATCATGTGTAGCGCCTACCTCTCTTACAGAAGCTGCTGGATATAGCTTACGTGTTTAATGAATACATCTTGAACCCTTGAACTTGAATGAACAAAAGAAGAGAAGAGAAGAACAATGGGGGATGATGATAGATGGAATAAGCTCTCGGGGCTGATTGTGCCACGTTCTCGCGAAGAAACGTGGTCTATACGAATCAACCGAGGCTGAAGAGCAAGCAGGCAGTGCCTGGGAACCTAGTTGCAGTACATAGTGTAGCCTTTTAATGAGACAGCAGCGCCCAAGATTAGTTTCTACGGGCCGACAACAAACGATATCTAATAAAGTGAGATACTAGCCAGCATCCCGTATCTAAGATTTAAAATTACCTAGGTGGGGGGTTGATAGGTAGAAACAGGTAGGTAGAGGAATGTAGCGATAGTAGCAGACACGGCATGCTGAATAGCAAAATTGAGGTGCTGCATAGGCATTTCTCTAGATTATAGAAAAGAAAAGAAGAGAAGGGTGAATTGTACTACTTCCGTTGTTGGCATTGACGCCAGTCTTTGTTTCCTTCAAGAACTTCTACCATTGGTAGGTAATAGAGGTCATGGTGATTATATCAAGGGAAAGAACTTGATGAAAAAAGCAGGTTGTATGCAGAAAAAAGCAAGTGTGCGAGAACAGAATGTGAAAAATCGGAAGCAACCTACTAACTTAGGTACTATAGGTACGGAATAAAGAGAAGGTTCTGAGGTACCACCATAACTACCTAGTGTATTGGGATCACGTGACAGAGGTTATATTATTGCTTTCTCCCAAAGTGCTAGAGGTTACAGTGATGTTTTCAAAGCAAAAAAAGCTTAATGTAGAAGCAGGTTGGATGCAGAAAGAGGCAAGTGGGCGACAACAGAATCTGAAAAGTCGGAAGCAATTTACAGAAAAAGAAAGAAGGGTTTGGGGTGGCCTGATAGCTAAGAGTAGGGGATCACGTGACAGAGGTCGAGATCATGGTGATAATATCGAAGCGGAAAAAGCTTGATGAATAGCAGCAAGATCGATGTGGGAAAAAAAGGCAGGGATGGTGCAATATGTGGAGCAAGAAGCAAGAAGCAATCTGTCAAGAAAATTGAGAGGAACTTACGGAGAAAGAAAGAAGGTTTTAGGGTGGCCTGATAGCTATTGAAGAGGAATCAAGAAGAGGTGTTGCACCTTCTCCCAACAATAGCTACCTAGTAAGTGTATTGGGGTTGTGTAACAGAGGTATACTATGATTCGACCATTCATACTGTAGGTAGTCGAGGTCATGGTGAATTTAATCGAAGTGAAAGGCCCGATCAAAGCAGGCAAAGATGGATGCAAGATAAGGCAGGGGGCGGGGATTATGGAACAAAAAGCAGTCTGGAGCAAAAGGGTTCGAGGGAAACTTACGGAAGAGAAAGAAGGTTCTGGGGGGTAAGTTTGGGTGAGAGTTGTACCTAGATAGTGATGCGTCACAAGGTGCTGGTAACTACCTATCTCGCTTGGTAAAACTAAGACTGATATGCCGATGAATCTGGCGTTTTATCATGCGCGGCAATCAAGTTAAAGTTGGCCAATCAAAACCCGCCGATTCCGCGCGGCTGAGAAAGTAGGGCTGCCCCGAGGTTCTGCCGGGTAATTGATTTGAACGACCCGCCACCCGCTGGGCGACTCACCTGCAACTCACCTGCCTGTAACTATGGGCTTCAGCGATCTGCCTGTAGCGTCACCAGCTCTCCGCGACAACGCGACCGCCGACAAACTCTACCTTATCAAACTTCGAAATATGCTTCCTCTTCGCAGAGCATAATTCGCACGACGCGTCCTCTGCGCACGGACAGACCAGCAGGGCGCTCTCTCTTCTCTTATTTATATCGCCTTCCCCCCCAGACTCTTCTTTCTTCGTTCCGTAAGTTGCTCCAGACTTTTTTGATCCAGATCGCTTTCTGCTTTTACGCACATACTGCTTTTACGCACATACTGCTTTTACGCACATACTGCTTTTACACACATACTGCCTTCCACATCGAGCTCTTTTTTTCTTGCTTTCATCACATCACCATGACCTCGATCACTCTCCCCCGCAGCCATTCGCTGCTGGTGAGACTCAGGTCCTCCTT
The DNA here is from genome assembly GCF_033847375.1 of Trichoderma aggressivum f. europaeum. Lineage (NCBI taxonomy): Eukaryota > Fungi > Ascomycota > Sordariomycetes > Hypocreales > Hypocreaceae > Trichoderma > Trichoderma aggressivum. The sequence continues at coordinate 47,074 of NW_026946454.1, read as the reverse complement.
CTTCAACAAACTTCTAGCTAACTCTCTTCTCAGTCTCTTCTCCTCATTGTAGAGATCATTCAACTCTCTGCTATGGCGCTTATGCTAGCATCCAACGCAATTTCCGGCGTTGGGCTCTTTGGTAAGTCATCTGCCTCTCTTTTTTTTTCCTTTTCCAAGCCTAGTCATACTAACATTCTCCTCTAGTCTACAGAACCTCAGCTCGCCTTCACACAGCCTGTACCCATTTCCTTTCAGACCATGAGGTCCAAGATTCCGATGATGGCATTTCTCGCAAACGCCGCAGAGTCAGGCACCCCGAGGTTCCCAGCAACCATGAGCAACCAGAACCATCTATCGCAACAGAGACATTTCCTGACGTTGATAACACTTCCGCCATTTATAAGGACGAAGGCATCCTGGCGGATGTCGCTGAGTACATTGATAGGGAGGATACCGACTTTCTCGACTATCTTGATAAGGAGGCCAGTGATCAGAGCATGGACAGACGAGTTGTTTCTGCTGAAGTTGCCGCATACCTCGACAGGATGGATAGCGATCAAGACATGGAACCAACCAACCCATCTACCAACCAAAAAGAAAACCAAAGCAAAAGAGTGACTTTTGATCTTACCGAATACAAAAACAAACAAGTAACTTGGGATCTTGCCGCATATCTTGCCATGGACGACAGCGACGATGAGATGGAGCTATTCGACGTCACTGCTATCAAAACTGTCGAGCCTAAAAAGGAGAACGATATGTGGCTGGGATCTGGGCCTCTGGTATATAATAAGGCAAAACCAGGACCCTCACCAAGCGTTTCCTCCATTGGCGACATATTTGAAGAGCTGGGCATCTCACCCCTCGATCTCAACGATGGATATGAAGACGACGAACCCAAAATTACTTGGCTTGACGACGATGACGAGCTTAAGGAGCTTGCTAGAGGTTTAGCTCAGCGTTACCGATCAGCTCGCGCAGGAAAGCAACCAGTTGCAGCACCACTAGCGCCAAAGCCCGATCCTGCTGGACGAATCGAAGAACTCTTGGCCTTGCCCTCTGTCGAAACTCTCAAGATCAGCGACGAATCAAAAGCCGAGGTGGAGACTTTGCAAGCAAAGGCAGCAGAAACTCGTCTGGTTGACCAACAACGCGAGAAACTGGCCAAGGAGAGACTCCTGCGAGACCAGGCCCTGCAAAAGCTGAAAGAAAGGACAGCCAAGGGACCTCGTCAACCCATGGTGGCTCCTCTCAGCGACGATTGGATAGAGAAGATTGCGAGCACGATTGAGCTCTCAGAAATAGACGTGGTGGCCACGACATGCCAGGGAACACCTCTTCGCCGACACGATTTCGCCACGGTGGTTGCAGCTAAGACCTGGCTGAACGACGAGATCGTCAACGGAGCACTCGCAGAGTTGGAAAAACAAATCAACTTGGTGGCTGGCATCACCGACTATAAGCAACAGGGTCGCAAATGCCTTGTTATGAACTCATTTTTCTGGCCTCGAGTCAAAGAGGCGGGCGGCAAGAAGACACAATCCATTCTCCGTCGCATGGGCGTCACTCCGAAGAATCTCTTATTGATGGACACGATCCTGATTCCTATTTGCCAAGATTATCACTGGACACTTGTGGTGGTTCAGCCCAAGCAACGAAAAGTGATGCACCTCGACTCATTCAACCGACGCTCATCTCACCCCGATCTGGCACTCGCATGGATGTCAGACTATCTGGGCGATCTCTATCATGCCAAGCCATGGGAGGTGGTTGTTATGAAGACCCCTCAACAGACCAACGGCTACGACTGCGGTGTACACGTCATTACAAATGGCGTCTGCCTTGCTCTGGGGCTCGACCCCCTCCAGAGCTACAATGTGGGGGAAATGGCCCTCCAAAGGCTGAGAATCGCGGGAATGTTGTTGAACGGGGGGTTTGTGGGGGACTTTGACCTCTGGCAGCAGTAACTGCCAGGGGTCAACCCACCTTTTTTTTGTCTTTGTTTTTTTTGGTTTTGTTTTTTGGTTGTTTTTTTGGTGTTTTTTTGGTGTTTTTGTGTTTTTTTGTGTTTTTTTTGTTTTTTTTTTCTCTTTATTTTAGCAAGGCGTTGGGAGAGAGGGGTAGTATAATACATTTTTTTTCATCACAATGAACAAGCGTTCTGGGATAAATGGACAGGAGTAAGACAGCATATAGGTATACACTAATTATACCAGGGACACGGGCAGACGAAGAGCATATACGGTACGACTTGGTAGACAACAATGGATTCCATCTTTTCCAATTCAGTACGCCACTGTAAATTACGCCTGGTTGAAGCGTCTTGTACTCTGACTGCTCTGTGTACGGTCACTACCTTGTGCTTCCCGTGATTGCTGCTTTCTCTAGTATCTTCTGTTGTTGGGTATGTCTTGGATTGACTATCTTGGATACGGAAGGATGACGTTGGCTACGTTAATGCAGGGCTCCGAATAGGCGTGCGGGATCCCATATAAGAAGAACTTATCGCGGCTTGCTCTCATAACCTTGGTTCTTTTTTCCGTACGTTCAATGGTTCTCGACTTTGCTCGCAGATCCGGATCCGACATTTGCGCTCTTCTTGATCTCCGTACTTCTTGCTCTCTTGTCGTTTTCACATTCATCTTGCCTGTTTTCATCGAGATTTCCGATCGAGCATTCTTACACTCGGCTTTCTTCTAGCTCTCGACTTTCTTGCGCTTAACCCTTCCTATTCCCAGCACTCTCCTTTCTCTGGCACCTCGCATCGAGCAAAAGGGTAGCGGCAGACGTGGTGAGATTTTAATAGACAGCTTCCCCAGACGTCATGTAATCTCATATGTAGGTAATTTGGAAACGGGGTCTCACATGGAATTGTGTACCCATGATGCATGGCTACTAGGTACTATACTAGTCCCAGCACTTGGCACACTGTATGTACGTTGGGGGGATCATGTCAGCTTTTGATGAACCTACCTTGCGAGGTTAAATACAAACCCTATTATTAGCAGTAGCAATAACTAGAATCTGATGTCTTCATACGAGTACTATCCATGTAATGTTATCAATCCTCTTGCTACCGTAATACTGCTAGTACGTTCACCGGTGCGCCTATATATAGGTGTAATATAGGTAGGGTTGAGAAGGTTGACATGTCACTAGCCCAGAAGCAGCATCTGCTCTCCACAGGCTGCAACCCTTTTTGAGAACGAGGACAGTCCCTGTGCTAAATTTACCACACTGGGAGCGGTGTACAAAGAGCATGGGCCGGCCTTGTGCTGGTGTTTGGGGTCGGGCTGTCCGGTGAGACCAAGGCAAAGGCGACGTGCGCGAAGTTGCGAGAGCCCGTCCCGTCAACTGAATCGCTGCTGTCACGGGGGGTGGTTTTTTTTTTTTTTTTTTTTTTTTTTTTGTTGGCCTGTGCCACATATGACGCCTACGTGGCAGGAGATTTGCATAAAATCGCTGCCAATGACGGGACAAAGTGCAGGGTGAATCAGCGCGAAGCAAGGCAGAGGCCAGGCAAGGGGTTTTTGTTGAGCGAGCGTGCGTGCGTGCGCTGCAGTTAGTTGTGTCTACATGTGATTTGATGTGACGTGCGTGGAGGGAAGAAGTCGTCGGGTCGCAGAAAGGTGAGGCGTGCCAGCCAGAAGGTTACAGCGCACAACTTGGAAAGCTTGGTTTCAATCTTGTCCTTCCGTCACAGTAGCAGTAGCAGTAGCAGTAGCCAATGGTACAGTCGAGGTACAGCGCCATCGGAGCCGGACCGCAGCTGTTTGCAACGTACCCGCAAGGTAGCAGACGGTAATGCAAATTCCATGTAGTACCTCTTCAAGGTTGTTCCCACTGCATTTTGTTTGGGACCTCTGCGCTGTGGTTGGCGGCACGTTGCATCGTTATGACATGGCGGCGTCGAATCGTCATCCCGGCCATGGCACGATTCAGGCCTGGGGGATGTGACGAGTCGGCACAGCCACCAGCCACCCAATCATGTCGGGTGACGCGCTGCCAAATGGGGACGCGCGCCCTTTGGTCGGAAAAGCAAGGATCACCGGCTTGCTGAGGCTTCAATTCAATGTCGGGTTCCTTTCTAGCGCCTTTCTAGCGACCCGGTGCTGGTGCTGGTGAGACTCTAGTCATCAGCAGCGCGCCGGTGCCGGTGCGATCCAATGCTCAACTGTTTCTGCTTGGCCCAGCGCAGCAGCTTCCAGCGGCCTTCTAGTGCGTCCCGGACGGTGGCTTGTGCGGTTTTCAGGTTTCGCTATCGCCGAGTGGCCGGTGCGGTCGCTGCCCCTCACCAGGTTTCTGGAGCCTCTGGAGCCCGCGGGGGCCACATGACTGGGAACGGGGGACGGGGAGACTGGGTACCTTGGCGATACGAGCGACCACAGCGGTTTGCGAGCAAAGAGCCCGCGCCAGGCCAGCGGTCAGGAAGTCCACCAAGGTACCCCGCAGGCTCCGTTCGTTCTCCTTGTTCGCGCCTTCTCGACGACGCTTCGCTCGCTCACTCGCCTCTTTTTTTCTTTTTTTCTCCAACTCTTTTCGGAGCTTGTGCAAGAGGATTGATGAATGAGTGAGCGACCGAATGGGGAAATAAGGTGGAAGCTGTGTATGAGTATTTCGGGATCTTTATGTAAAAACCTGACCACCGGCAGGATGGAATCACCAGACTCTCCCTCCGGGTCTTTCCTCTTTTCCTGCAGGACAGGACAGGACAGGGACAGCTGCCCTGCACACCGAGGTACCTGGAGACTCCGCGTGGTGAGGGGCAGGCAGCGTGCGTCCGAGGTACTGCCAGGCTGCCAGGTACTTGGGACGGCAGTGCACAAGCTCCGTACTTGGCGCGCCCTGCCCTTTGGTCCAGCTTTGGGAAGAGATCTCCGTTCCGGCTGCCTATCCTCCGCTTTCGTGCAGCTGAGAGGGGGAGGGCTGGAGGGTTAAAGACGGCCGTTGACGGCTTTCGGTCAAGAGTCGAATCGGTCCTGATTCAGGAGGAGAACTTTTTGTTCTGTAGTTTTTTTCCCTTTTTTTTTTGCCTCCCTCGTCTGTCTGTCTGTCTCGTTTCCTTGATTTCCCGTTCCGACATGGCATGACATGCAACTATTGTAAAACCCCGCTGCCCGCTGCACGGAGAAACTATTCCATGCCTAGGCAAAACTTTTTGGCTTTTAAGGCTGCTAGGCGATGCCGGTACTAACGAATTGGATGTGCCGGGATTTGAGTTTTTGGGTTTGCATTGTCGGGTCGGGTCAGGTCAGGTCAGGTCGGGTCAAGTCAGGCCAGGTCAGGCTTCGTTCGCGTTTTTCGCCCCCCGACCGGAAGCAGGATAGAAGGGGGGCGGAGAAAAAAAAAAAAGGAACATTTGGAACAGGATTGGAACCAAGAAAGAAGCCAAGCACAGAAGCACAACACAGCCAGTGCCACAAGAGCCACCGAAGACGCCAGGACTTCCTTGTTCCGTGGATGTTACTGTAGAACCGCTAGAACCACTAGGACGCTTAGCACAAACCACTGACAGCACGCCGCAACCCAAAAGCAGCAGCAGCAGCAGCAGCAGCCCCAGCAAGCAAGCATTTGAGCCCCTCCGATCCCCCGATACTGCACTCCGTAGGCCTCGCTGATTTAGCTCGCAGCCACCGCGGCCAGGCTCCACCCGCCTGTGCATCTGTGTGCCTTCTATCCCCCGCCACCCAGGCGCTGAGATGCCTATGAGCAGTGACTGGAACTTACAAAAGACTTCAGTCGTGCTGTTTCCCGCCACCCTGCATTCGGATGCCTCGCCTCCAGTCTGCTTGAATCTCTGCACGCCACAAAAGACGATCCGTCCTCACCGCCGTCGTTCCTTGCTTGCTGACTACTACATACCTTGAGCCGCCGTTTGGTCTGGTTCTGCTCTAATCCGTCCATCCGTCATCCCTCCCGTCATTCTCATTCATATCCATCCATATCCTCCTCTGCTCGACGCCCCCCCCGGCCTTTCGGACTCGTCTCGGTTTCTGCTCGTCTTCGCCCTACTCGTCGCTCTTCTCGCTGTCCGAAACCACATACCGACAGTTATTTCTAATTCTCTGCCTTGGTTGTGATCCAACTCGACTCGACTTGACTTGACCTGCTCCTCACCGAGCCAGTGGATCCCCAAGGATTACGTGACCCTTCTTAGAGTTGGCCTGGCTTTTGGCTTTGGCTTTGGCTTTGGCTTTGGCTTTCCCATCATCACCGAGTCTGCATTCTTACGAGTACGAGTACTCCTTCTTCTCCGTCTCCTCCCGACTCGGCATTGTCCTGCGGCACAGCTTCCAGGCCGCTCATTCACTGTCGTTTGCGTCGCTTCCGGATGATCAAGGACGATACCCGTCGACTGACTTGATCGGTCCATTTCGCATCAACCCGCACAGCGACACTCTGTCATTCACCCTGCATCCCAACATTATAATTGCTTGTGCTTTCCCAGAGTTCTTTTGGTAAGGGCCTGTCAAGAGCGCTCTTACCAGAAGCCCCAGGGAACGCACATTGCAATTCGGCACGCTGGTGCGATATCGCATAGAATGGTCAATCCAAGGATACGGCAGCCAGTTGGAGCCCTACTCACAATTCCCAAGCAGCAGCCACGGCCCTTGTCTGCTTTCGAAGATTTCAATGAATCATTATATACATCTTACACGCCCTACTCACGCCCAACCAGCTTCACCTCTTCGTCTGAAGTTTCATCTCCTCGATACACCATGACGGGTCACCCACCGACCCTCAACGAGATTCTTCTCGATACCGCCCCTCCGCCCTGGACCCTGAGCGCCTTCATGGCCTACCTCTCCCAAAACCACTGCATGGAGACGCTCGAGTTCACCCTTGACGCTCAGCGCTATGCCTCCGTCTACGAACAGTCCTTTCCTGACGCCACCTCCGCGGATGACGGCAGGGAGAGGGTTTGCGCATGGTGGGAGAAGCTGATGCAGGTCTACATAGTCCCCTGCGCCCCTCGCGAAGTAAACATTCCTGCTCAGGTTCGAGATCGCCTCCTTCGCGTGCCCTATGGCCCCAACCCCCCTCACCCGTCCGAACTGGCCGAAGCTGGACGCATCATATACGAACTCATGAACGACTCCGTCTTGGTTCCTTTCCTGCAGTCCGTCGCTACCCCCGCAACAGACCTGCATCCCGATTTTCATTTCGGATCGCCCAAAGCATCTTCTGATCGCACAACGCCCTCCAGTGGCGCGGATGTCGACCCCTTGTCAGCCGATAGTGAAGGCAATTCGCCGTCCGTCACGGAACCCATGACACCCCCTACCACGCCGCCTACCTCAGAGTGGACTTTTAGTGCCACGCATGGGGGCTTTCACCGTGCCGTGGCAGCGCACAATAAAGGCTGGAAAAAGGTTGGCGCAAAGCTGGGCTTCAATCGCAAAAGCTCGAACCGGAGAACGACACCGACATCTTCGGGACCCGAATCTGGAGAGTCGAGCTACAATCCCAGCAGCCATTCATCGTTTTGAAAGAGTGCCAGCGTATGCCAAGGGGGCTGATTTGCAGCCACCTGTCGCTTGCCATCTCTTACGCGAGACACTACCGAGTAGTCCGATACCATCAATCTGCATCCGGACATGGGACTTCCCCGCGATTACTCGGCCACCACAACGGCGCTATACTGGAATCTGCTTGCGGGGTACAATGCGGCCATGCAGCAGCTCTTATCAAGCTCTCTGGTCGTAGTCGCCGTCAATAATTCCATGAGCCGCTCTCTATGCCCTTTTTAGCCCTGGCAAGGGTATGGCGCCTCTCGGGTCGTCCATCCATACACACCGAGGCCATTGGCCCTCTCCGATCATCGACTGCCATCTATGTCGAACGATGATCAGATTTCAACGTCTTCGTTGAGTGACTCCAGTACATCGGCAGTCATCGCTCAAATTTTCAAAGCAAGCCTCAGTGTGGCCGCTCAGTTCCAATCTGATGCGTCCTAATACCCTTCATCACTAGGCCAAGTCAATCGGCTATTGCCTGAGTTGACTTTTGCAGCTGGATGCTCTACATTTCTAAAGCATGGAAGATCCGCTCGTTTCATTTTACCCCCCTCCTATTGACGGGGATTGTACACCACATCTTCGAATTCGAGACTGCACTGTGAGAGTTTTCGAAACTCCCCCTTGCCGGTCTCCATCTTAATAGATGACCCTCATGCAAGCGTGCTATTCAATTTACGAAATCATGGGAACCACGGCCTTTTCACAAGTGGAACGGAGTTTTTATCAGGGGTCTGGCGGACACACATATACATTGTATTATTGGCGTTTTCATTTCTTTTGTTTCTTTCTGGTCAAATGGATTTCTCAAGGCGTGCGCGCATGGATGATACATGATGCTTCTTTTTTATTGGTCTTTTTTTTTAAAATTCACCATCAACTGGACCCTGCGGCAAATGAACATCAATCTAATGTTTATTGTCAGTAAATAGAGATAGGCCGATGAATAGATGCCTGGACGGGAAATATCTCGCCAGGATGTCAAACGTGGATTGAACTGACCTCTTTCTTTTCCCCTGTGAATTACTGCTGTATACTGTACGTGCTGCCCGGGGCCATGCCGGGAACAAAAGACAGGACAGCATGGGAAGTAGTTGCGCTGGGCATGTAATGGATAATGTCTTCGTGTTTCTATCCTGTTATCACAATGGAGACGTTACAACTACTACCTAGTAGCTACCTATTCTATACATGTTTTGTCCCATTCTAATGACATTTCCAATCCCGAAATATATACTATAGCGTCTATTTCATTCCCTTTCTCTCTTTTTGCCTTCCCAGAACAGCGCCCAGTGTTTCCCTAAAGCGCGGGCTATATCAGTAATTAATTTCGCTGTACTTTTTCTCATGGTTGAACCCCAAAGCGTCAAGATGCAGATATCAGATCCGGCACGCACTATAGCACTTAAATATTACCAAAGCATTTGGTACTTCTTACGTAGCCAAGGAAAAAATCCCTTGTCCATTTCAATCATAGGATTGCATCATCAACAACCCAGTGCCGCTTCCGATCCTCGTCTGCCGCCGGCAGCATCGGAAGCCCTTATTGCGTACAGGTCCCCCTTCAAGGGTGAAACGCGCCATTCCTCGGCTGAGGCGATGTTTGGTAGCGACCAGTTTGCGTTGGCACCTCGTTAAGGGGCAGCAGAGGCGTGCTACTCCGGGACTGCGTCATCATTCGCGCGCTCCGATCGGCCTTGTTGCTTTCGCTAGTCCTGTCGTAGAGGTACAGGCCGAGGAAGGTGAGGGCAATGCCCACGGCTTGCACGGAAGTTGTCGGGCTTCTGAACCAAATGATGGCCATGACGATGACGAACACGCGCTTGATGAGACTTGCGACGGAATAGGTAACGGGGGAAACCATGGACAACAGTATAAAGGCGATGATGTTTTGTCCAAAGTGGAACGTGCCGTTGAAAATAAACTCCAAGGTGAGACGGCCATGGTCCATGGCATTAGGCCTGTTGCTTAGGTCTACCGAGCCGTCGTGGAGGAAATCTTTAATCAGGGTGATGCCCTCTGTCCAGAACCAAATTGGTAAAGTCAGGGCAAAGGCCATGCCGGATGAGTAGCACAGCAAGTTGAGCTTGTCGAGCTTCTTGCTTGGGACTCCCATGCCGTCGGCCTCGACTTTTGCAGCCTCGTTGAACAGCTTCTTGGAGAAGATGTTCTGCGTTACAAAGATGAGCGTCGCCAGGAGCGCCTCCAAGACGCCAAGCAACTGGCCGCCGTAGTTTGATTCACTAGAGCAAGCCAGCATAACCCCGATAGTCAGGGGAATCAAGGAGAGGTAGGTCGTTGTCGGGTATCGAATGTTGTATATCAGTCGGTATGCAAGCACAGTGAAGAGCGGCGAGAGGCCCTTTATGGTGTGGACAAGCGAAACGGGGATTTTAGCCGTGGCGGTCGAGCTGAGCAGATGGCCGCCAATCTGGAAGAAGGCGAGGGGCAGCGTTGTCCTGATGACCTCTCGGCTGGGTTCGCGGATGGGATGTCGTAACGCAGAGATTTTGGTGCGCAGGACGGGGAAGATGCTGGCCAGCCAGGAGAGGAAGATGCAGAGCGAAGACACAAAGGCAAACTGGATCAACGTCAAGGTTGCCGGCATGTCAAAGGCGTTGAGGATGGACTTTGACGACGTGTTGGTCAGGGCAGATGAGGTGTACCACATGACGCAAAGAACCTACAATGGAGGAATTAACTTGCCCGGTCTTCCGGATTATCATATAAAAGACAGGATGTGACATACAACAAGCTTTGGAGACACGGGAGCCCGTAGCGCATCGGCGATCTCGTGGGCATTTTGGCTCATGCTGCCGTTCCTTGCGCGAATCGTTCGAAATGCATCGCCGAGACTCTTTTGGCGGCTGTGCGAACGTCCCGAGGACGACCATGCATTTGCCGCGGGATAGCCATTGCTATGGCCGTTACCATTGCCGTTCGCGGAACCAAGATCGTTCAAGCCATTGCTCCCCAGTGGTGATGGTGATGCCGTGAGGCTTGGGAATTTCTCCATTGCGCAGCGGGCGCAACAACAATGTTTCTACGCGATTCGCGAATTCGAGGATTCGATATATCTTCGTATGTAATATTTGAAGGCGATTGTCGAGTACACAAGTCTCCGAGTGCGCAGCGCCGTGTGATGACGACGACTGGCAAATAATTCGGAGCAAACGTCAACGTAGAGGCGGTGCTAGTAGGTTATGCCGCGATATCAATTGACATTTGGAGCAGTGGACTGAAACGAGAGACTAGGTGTGAAAAGTGAGCCATCCATTACCACGGCAGAGCCATGCGAGTGAACAACCTCCAGTGAAGAAGATAAGAAGAGAAATGTCGCTATAAAATCATGAGGAGGGGGAGAAAATACGAGGTCAGACAAAAGATAGAGGGTCACTCCCGCGGTGGAAAGGGGATCGTCAGCGCGGCTTCAGGTCACTCAGAAGTCTTTGCCGCTGGAAAGGAGTGGCCGGCTTAGCGAATCTGCGCTGGACTAATTTTCCCAGTACCTGGAGCTATTACCCGATCTTCAGCCGACAGCCGCGCGCCCCCACTGGCCTTTCGCGCGCTGGTCTTGGCAAAACACGATCGGGTTTGGGTGCTTTTTCTTTTTCTTTTCTGGGTGGAAAAGCTGCTGCCGCCGAGTAGGGGCTCTCACTGCTTCACCAACAACTTCATCGCCCTCCTCGCGAATTACCGGCTTGCTTCACCCAGCCAAAGCCGCGAGTCCGGCTGCTTTGGATTGATTAGCCACGCCCTCGCTTTTCTCCGAGATTCTGCCAGCTCGCCGCGGCATGGGAAGAGATCCAAAGCGATACGTTGTTGCTGTCACTGGTCTTTACGCCGTCTTCCAGCTCCTCACCCAGACGGCCAATCCATCCGCCTTCTCCAAGCCCAGCAGCCTCTCGCCGGCCTCAGCTTCACCATGGCGGCCCCAAAGATGACCAAGAACCAGATGCGGAGGGCGAAGAAGAAGGAACAGAAGAAGGCCAAGGCAGATGTTAGTCTCGCCAATTCCGCCGCCATCACGCGTCGCACAATGCTTACGTTGATACAGACCGAACCAACCGAACAATCTGATGAGCCGACCGCCGAGAAGAGAGACGAATCGCCACAGGCGACTGATGATTCCGATGCCAAGGGTGCGGCTGACATGGCCAAACCATCCGCTCCTGCGAGTGAACCGATCCGAGATGACCTGCTAGACGATGATCCTGCATTTGCCGCGTACAGAGACATATTCAACAAATTCGGTCTCTCATTTGCGGAAGACCAGATTGCCAAGGAAGCCAACGCTGGCAACCAGGGCGACGTATTCTTCGGTGACAATGATGATATTCCTGACGAGGAAGATGAGAACCCTCAACCAAAGTTGTCAAAGAAGAAGCGAAAGCAGATGAATAAGCTCTCGGTTGCGCAGCTGAAGGCTCTTGTCAACATACCAGAGGTGGTTGAATGGCAGGATGTCTCGTCGTCGGATCCACGACTCTTGGTACAAATCAAGGCACAGCGAAACGTCGTTCCCGTACCGTCTCATTGGGCGATGAAGAGGGAATATCTATCTTCAAAGAGGGGCATTGAGAAATCAGCATTCCGGCTGCCAAAGTTCATCGCCGAAACGGGCATCGCAGAGATGCGCGACGCAGTGCTGGAGAAACAAGCAGAGCAGACGCTGAAACAGAAGCAGCGAGAGCGTGTTCAGCCAAAGATGGGCAAACTGGACATTGATTACCAGAAGCTTTACGATGCCTTTTTCCGCTTCCAGACAAAGCCAGAGCTGACGCGATTCGGCGAGGTCTATTACGAAGGCAAGGAAAGCGAGGTGGACTATCAGCATTTCCGCCCTGGAGATTTGAGCGATGCTACGAAGGAAGCGCTCGGCATGCCACCTGGAGCGCCTCCTCCATGGCTCATCAACCAACAGAGATTCGGCACTCCGCCTAGTTACCCGACCTTGAGAATACCTGGTTTGAACGCGCCTCCACCTGCTGGGGGATCCTGGGGCTTCCATCCCGGCGGCTGGGGTAAGCCACCGGTAGATGAATTCAACCGTCCATTGTACGGCGGTGACGTTTTCGGTCTCACCGCGCAAAACGGCGCTTCAGGCCAGGCACAGGTAACGCAGCCTCAAGCACCTAACGGGGATGCCGTGGAACGCACGCTGTGGGGAGAACTGCAGCCTCGCGAGGAGGAGTCTGAAGAAGAGGAAGAAGAGGATGAAGAGGAAGAGTCGGAGGACGAGGATGTCCCCGGCGGCACCGAGACTCCCAGCGGGCTCGAGACCCCAGGGGGATACACCAGCACAGTCCATCCGGACTACTCACAGCAAGGAGTCGAAACGTCCATTGCCGGTGAAATGGACCTACGCAAAGAACGACGCGGGTTTGATACCGAAGAGTCCTCCGCTCCCCGCTCCGCCTACACCGTTGTGCCTGAGCGGCAGGTTCGCGCCGAGGGCTTCTTTGGTAGCGATCGCGCATATGATATCAACGCCGCCCAGCGCTCCGCTGCGTCTGGCATACCCGTGCTAGGCGCAGACGACGACACTCGGAAACGAAAGAAGCCCGGCGATGTAGACGTGGCAATCGATGTGGACTCGCTCAACCAGCAGGGCGGCCTCAGCAAAGATGACTTACGGAGTAAATATGAGGCCAGTCACAAGGAAGAGGGTATAGGCGCAAGATGGGCGTATGATGACGATTTGAGCGAAATGATTGAAGAAGAGAGGAGAAAGCGGCAACGTATGGAGAATGACCAGAGCGAGAGGAAGCGGGAGGGCAAGTATAAGTTTTAATACCACAGAGAATGACCACCGTGGCTCGTCCTCTGCCACGGACTCGTACTTGAGAAGTTGGTTGATTAGATCAGGGAATAAGGGATAAGGGTTGACGGCAGCGAATGACACATCACATGTATTAAACTCCATAAAAAGCAAACAAAATGGGCTCATGGATTTACCGGGAAATATCGTTGACTGCAAGAACTTCATGTATAGTAAAATCTAATGCTTCTTTGATACCATTCAACCATTTTACACCCGCCTCATACCTCACTGGGGCCAACATTTTGGTTAGGAGTACATGTATCATCTTCGTATCTGTATCGGCAAGCTTTTAACGTAATCATCCCGGCATTGTCTTCCATTACTCACATCGGCTCCGTTAATCAAAGCCGCAATTGACGCCTGTGCTCCCAACAGACGCCCAGAGCTCAAGTGACTCGGAAGCACTGCTCTCTTCGTCTCCGCTTGGTGTATTTGTGTTTATAGTAGCATCCCAAATCAGGCGTTTAGGCAAGACTCGACAGGATGCTGACCACAACTGGCTACCTACTTAGGCAGCTGGTCGTATGAGTATGCGAGGTTTTTATATTAAATTCAACTTGACCATGTGCAGACACTGTTGCTGCTCATGTCAGGGCTCCGAGACTCTTTGGGGTCGTTGGAGGATCTCCATTGAGGAATCCGGCTTATGTTGCATGTCTACTTGTGCTTCTTTTTTGCCCTAGGTTGGTCTACCGGCGCAGCACGCATTACAATGCCAAATATCCTTCTTTTCAACTGACATGACTGCTTCTTGTTCTACGCAGTCTGAGTGGTATAGTCTCTGAGGACAGGCCTATATGAAGATGTTACAATTAGTACGTCTTCTACAAACATATGTCTATACCAAGAACGAGATGGGTGCGAACAGTACCTTATTGGAGCAGATCAGCATTCTTGGACCCAGGACTGGCAGCTGACAGATAGTACAGCCGTTTGCTCCTTTGCGGATTTGGGTGGCTCTGGGAGACTGTTTTGAATCTACATCTTCAGCTTTGGCATCGCCATTATCTTCTTCAGCTTGGGCATTGCCACTCTCATCACCAGCAACTTGTTGCAGCCTCTCTCTTGCGTTATTGATGTGGGTAAAGGCTTCTCGGATGATATTGTCATCCAACATATCGCGAACTCGGAGCAAGCTAGCGTGCTTGCCAAACTCTAGCACACGTTGGTCAGCGGCAGCAAGCCAAGACGCCTTTTCTCGAACAAAGCCCAGCCAGGCTCGGGGAAAGTAAGCGGCAGATGTGAGGCTTTGGCGAAGAATGTATCCGTCCCACTCCCATATGTACTCCTTTTCTGCAGGAGTCACGTCGGAGAAATCACTTGTGCTCTCTCGGTGCTTTTGGATCAGCCATGTGTTGTCCAGCGGCCTCTTTGGCACTTCTTGGCCTGGGACTAATCGAGCTCTGCTAATGGGGTCAAACAGAGGGTATTTAATGTTGGGCACCAGGATCTTATCGTTTCTAGGAGCCCCGGGACGCCGCTGTGCCGGCCTTGGCTGCTGTGTAGCTGACGGCGATTGGGAGGGTAGCCTGTCATAGATCCTTTTGTCGCCCGAAAAGGTAAATATATCATCCACTGTATCCGGTCCAAGTCGAGAGGAAACCCATGATTGGTCGCCAACCAGATATGTTTCAAGGTTGAATGGCTTGACGGGTGGCTTTATCTGATACTGCTTCAAGGGAGAAGATATGGGCTCGCAGCGACTGGTGACTCGAAACTGCGGTCCTTGACTCGTCGTCTCGAGCACATAGCTGTACGCAGGGTGGAAGGTTTGCAAGTGGACTTGCAGTTGTTGCATTGTCTGGTGGTAGGCTCCGCAGGTCACACAGCGGTAATAGTCTAGGCAAACCGGTTGATCAGAAGGTAGAAGATAGCTAACACGGCCTTCATTTGTTGCGATGTGATTAGCCCGTGCACGGCGTTTTCTTTCCCTCCCCTGAGCTTGGTCGCTCAAGACTTTCAGGTTGTACACCTTATTCTTTTCGCGAGTTCTCAACGACCTTGAAGGGGTTTGTGCACCGTCGAAACCGTCTAGGCCGTCATCGTCGAGTTCAATAGAGGACTCATCTACGTGGTGACCATTGATGCTATGGATCCCCCCATTCATGGATGGGGCAAACAAGTCGTCCACAAAGGGGTCGGCATCAGGGTCCACGGCGTTGATACAGGGCATCGAGCCTTTCTCCAGCCGCTTCAAGGCTTTGAAGCCAGCCGACCAGCGTAGATCAATATCCATGACATAATCGGTGTGAACTGGGGGCTCATGTGTTGCATATCCTGCAGACAAGGATAAGGGGCTCTTGAGCCTGCCAAAAATCTGGTCAAACCGGCTTGACAGAACCCATGCTTTGCCGGGGACTGAGGCGAGGCTGGTTGAGGGCGGAGGAATGCCGAAATCGCTCGAGTCTAGCGGCGGCCAATGTCCGTCATGGGCAGCCTCCAGCTCGACAACAATATCGTAGGAGTCTGCCAGGTCAAATGTGGCATCATCCGCTCGATTGATGAGGATACTTTCCTGGGGGATGTAGAATGGTTTGGGAAGGGCAATGCGAGCGACTCGATGAGGGCCCACGGGGTTTTTGAACGTTGTCAAGTCACATACTTGACTCTGGCAGTGAACAACTCGGGGATAGCCGGAACTCAGTTCAGAGATGGTGATCCTGCAGCTAGCTTTGGTGGGGATTACCTCGCGAGGGGGAGCGTGGGCGTGATGAGATCTGACCTTTTTGGAATCCTTGTGGGCAATCTTGAGAACCTCGACACGTAAAGCAGATCTCGAATCCGAAGCGTGCGGAGAAGCAATGAGATGGTCGACATCCAGGGAGTCGGGCGATGAGATGCGTCGCCTCTTGAGTGGCGGGCCCCCATCGTTATCAATGTGATGCGATCCTTTGTGGATTGGTGAAGATACTATGTTGCCCATAGCTGCAGAGTCCTTCAAGGCTCTGGCGCCTTTGATCCAGTTGCGATGAAGAAAGGGGGCTCGACGCTGCTGACACCTGGTTTTCACCGTCATGGCGGGATGAAACCAATCATGAGAGAAGAGGTGGTCTACGAGACGGCGGGTGAGCCAAAACCAAGACAGGTCAGACAAAACAAACAGAAATGGCCGGAGAAAGGAGGCGGGTTCTCGGCTCTAGAGCATTGTTGAGCCTTGGGCGCCTCGTTGCCGCAGGCCGTTTCCAGGAGATGAAAAGTGAAGGGTGAGAGAATGGTGAAAGGTGAAAGGTGAAATAGAAAGAGAGTGGCAGGAATGAGCAAAGCCCGGATATCAGCCGCCTCTCCGTACGCACCGGCCAGCAAATGGCGAGACGACAAAGAAACCAATCGGGCGACTCTTCGCCAACGACAAGAGCGAAACCGTGACGGGTGCAAGTGTCGAGAATGCGAAAGCGACTCAGGCGGCGCGACGGGGCTGCTAGAAGGAAGCAGACGCGTGTAGATGAGACCAAGGCAAACGGGGAGCCGGTTTGTATCACGGCCCCAGAAAAGCCTAGCGCCAGCGGACCTCAGTGTAAGCCCACGCTTAAATTGGCGGTCATGGTACCTACGAGTACTCCGAGCCAGGCACATTAGCGCTATGGGGAGCACGGCCGTGTCTCGCTGAGGTACTTTGGGCTGAGCAACGGCTATAAGCATAGTACGCCTGTAAGTGCGTTATGCATGTAGCCAACACGACGATTTGTCCGATGACTACTAAGGTACGGAGTAGGTACGAGTACATGTATCTAGGGAGATGGCTAAAGGGAGGCAAAGGGAGGCAAAGGGAGGACAGTGAAAGGGGTCCACCGCGCAGTTATAATCCCGAGAGTTTTACTAGGCCTTTGTCTTTTAGAGACCCTTGGAAATGTGTTGGTTGCATGGCAATTGCTAGTACATGTAGCCAGTACCCTGTATCTCGGAGAAGGCGGTTGAGGATAGATGTACTCCGTATAAGTTCCAGAGTATCGGCGTTTTTAGCTGGCTAAATCTCGAAAGGGCAGCAAGTAGCAACAGGAAACACGCACAGTGGGAATAGAGGGTGAATGCCTTTGCCTCTGGGTAGTATCTTTCGAGCAGCCTCTGAAGCATCATCCGAGCTCATTATCCCATAATGCTACCCGATCCTGACATCTCTGCCCACCTTTATTTACTTGCACTTCTCCGGACAGATAAACCACCAACAACATGCGGAGTCTCTTCCCTGCAAGCATGGCGCATGGCGCTAACGCAAGGTCCGAATGTGCCATCAACTTTAGCAGCTGTAGTGCTACCTTGCAAAACACTCACAACTCTCCGTATGTACAAGTAGTCTGTACCTTGGTTCGTAGCAGGGGAAAGTGGAAGCCCTCCCGAGGGTACGGACAAGTACCAGCGCTGTAGCTGCTGCAGGCGAGATACTGTTAGCGGCAGCAGCCTTGAATTCCATGTACCCTAGCATGAGTAGAGCAGGGATCCATCGTTAATAACCCACCCTCACGCGCATTAGGCAAAGAATAAAAGGCCAGTGCCTAGTAGAGACCTCTGTTAACCTCCTTCATCGCTCAAGTCCAGTTCCTCCATGGGATTTGGTGGGTTTCAATTCAATACCGCCGATATTGCAGTAACGACAAACAGCCTTTGGCTTCAGGTACTGAGTACCTACACGGTACCTATCACATGGTAACGCTTGTGCCGCATAGGTAACTTCCATGCAAGGATGCTGGGCCCCGCCAAACCTTGGTCTTGCAACGCTTTTAAAGCTGCCGTATCCTGAGCAAACCGCCGCTTCTACATAGAACTCAGGTCATCAACAACCAACAAAGTCATACAGCAAAGTCACAAGGTGTCACCCCATATATCGTTTGATGCTCCAGGACACCACCGCGCTCAACGTATATTTCCTCACCGATTTTCCACCACCGGCGCTGTGAAATAGGTGGTACAATGCCGCTGACACGCAGCGCCGGCCGGAGCACTCTGGCCCAAAACAGCAATCAGAGCATCCGGCGGAACCCAAGTCGTCAGTCCACGACTCGCTCTTCTCATGCTGGCACTCGTTCCAATGCTCATCTACCCTCAACACCCCGTGGGAGAGGGCGACGCGTCTTCGACAGCCCTCCTGAGTCTGATTCAGACGAACCCCATTCAGACGCTTCCAAATCTAGGTCGACATCTGACCAAGCTCCCGAGTCGCCTAGTCGCCGTAGGAGGAGCACCAGGATAGCGGCCGGGCATGGCACCCGGGCAGGCAACAGAGTGAAACGAACTCCACGCTTGGTAAGAGCCTCCCAGAACTTTTCATCTACAAGCAGAGGGGACAAGCCAAAGAGCAAAGGGCGCCCTGGTACTGCCTCCAATTCACCCAGCAAGCGGCGGCAAGCGGCGACGCAGAGCAAAGATGAGGATGAGGCGCCGCCGGTTGGAGGTCCAGATTGGACGGACCCTCGGATTCCCTACCAGTTCTGGGTTGATGTGTTTGCGTATGCACGCGACAATGGCGGCGCAGACCCGCCAAGCGCACACTGGTTCATCCAAGTCGCTACCAGCTGTAAGGCATTGTCCGAGCCAGCTCTGACGGCAATTTATCGCTGCCCGACCATAAGGCATGCTTCCAAGGCTAGGCGGCTGGCTGCGTTGCTTGAACGCTGTCCTACAGAGACACTGTTCAACTACCGGAGAAAAATAGAATTCCTACACATCGATATCCATGTTGTGCCTCAGGGTATCATCTCTCAGCTTGTCCGCCCCCTGACCCGCCTGAGGGAACTCATCTTTTATACCCCCCTAGACCAGCCACCCTACAGGTTGCTCGATTCACATATTAGATGGAACTATTCAGAGGACATCTTTCTTGCCCTTACATCGCCATCTGACGACTCGTTCGCGGAACACCCGGCCCCTACGAGTCTCAAAAGCTGGGAGTGGAGTGGGAGACTACTTGGCGGCTATGTTGCAAATTTCAACGACATTGTTCAAATCCACCAAGCGCCATCATTCGCTCATATTACGCGGCTGAGCTTTACGAATTTCCAGGTACCATCGCTGAGAGGGCTACAGCAGAGGGCCGAGAATGATGGAGACGATCTGCAAACCACCCTTGAAGACAACGCGGCCATCGATGCCATGGCGGATGCCATTGCGCAGCTCAGTTATCTCAAGCACCTTGTTTTCGAGTCTTCTACTGTCATGACAGACCGGCTGCTTCCCCTCCTGCCCAGAGACCTCCACCACTTGGAACTTATCAACTGCTGGGAAATCAAATCTGAAGACCTTGCCGCATTTCTCCTCACCCATGGCAATAGCCTTCGTGCCCTGACTTTGCTGCACAACCAGTCTTTGAATCTTGCCTTCTTGACAATTCTGAAAGAGGCCTGTCCTAATTTGCGAGAGTTGCGCATGAATATGTCCTATTTTCGACATCATGATTCGTTGAATGATGCAGATCCAATGTATGATTCCGCCCTTCTACCACACCAGGTGCCCACATGGCCCGCCAGTATCCGCCTAATCGACATTGAACATATCCGGAATTGGTTTGTCGATACTGCGAAAATGTTCATTCAGTCGCTCGTTGATAACGGCAGAAATCTACCGAACCTACGCCATCTCGTCATCAAAACTATGCTTGACATCCCATGGCAGGCTCGCGCAACTCTTAGGTCCGAAATAAGACCCATGGTTGAACGTGTATTCCTCCGGAAAGTTGAGCCTCCGCGGGATAACATGGCTATCCAGCAAAAAGATGGCACTCACGAACATCCTAGGTCGCGCAAAAGGAAGCGAACTCCGTCATCGACCTCTCCATTGCGCAGGAGTGGCCGGATTGAAGCACATGCCAATGACTCACCCCGCCGCCCCAGAAGAGACACCATGTTGCAGCGAGGCCAGCCCGGGAAGGGAATGTACAGAGTGCCTGACACTGACGAGGATGAGAGTGACATATCAGACGAGTCTGACAGTGCGGTATCCGATGTTCGGCATAGCCCAACTGCTGATGAGCCCGCGATCCAGGGCCTCTGCAATACCGTCAATATTGTATTTGACAATCAGAAAGTGAGGGAGTTGCAATACAGTATGGAAGATTTCCTTGCTGATGACGACGAGTCTTCGGGCGAGGAGTGGGATGGAGACGATGACCAATTCGACGACAATACCATTGCATTTTAGAGATACCAATTTACTTTGATTTTACCGAAAGGCCTCTCTTCAAGTGGGAGCCTTTTCGAACTCCGAGAACTACCGTGCTACACTTATCATGGTGAAACAGAATATGAGAGTAGAGCCATAATACGATACTAGGTAATATTTATGTGAGAACGGGTTATCCGGTTGGTTTGTCAAGAATACTATTAGACTCTTGACCGCCATATTATCCTCTTTCGGTTGCTGTAGAATTAAAGGGCATCATGGGCACGGTTTCTGTTGGTCATTGTTGGGTAGGTAAGGAAGGGTTTTGAGCATACCCAGTCTATATATATATATATATATATATATATACAAACCTGATCGTGGAATCATTTATATGTACAGAGAGAGACGTAGAGAAATCGTAAGAAACCCCCGATTGCCGTCACATTAGCCCCAGGCTTTCACTAAAAGGCCGCACCGCCAATCCCCTCGCCAGCCAAGTTCTTCATGCTCTTCTCACTTAGGTCACTCCTCATCTCCCACGCGCGAGCGTCTCGCTCAAGCCTGTTCCATGCACCCATGCTCCTTCGGAGACGTTCTTGCTTCATCCGTAGCTCCTCTCGTAATTTTTCCTCCTCGTCCCTCAGTTTTCGATAATGAGGCTCAATCTCTTTGGTGACACCGAGTAACAAGGGGGTCATGGTGGGATCTGTTTTCCCACCGGGAACAAGGGGAGGCATCGTTGCTAGTAGACTCTGGGCGAGGCTGTGTCTTGGTCCATTCCCGTGTTGGGCTGATGGGCCGGTTGGTGGATTGAATGGCCGCTGAGCAGAAGACGCCCCCGTACCAGCTCCATTTGAAGAGGCCGCTCGAGGGCCAGTGGGAATATTAGAAGGACCACTTGATATCGCTGACGCTGCTGGACCAGACATGTGGCGAGGTGGTGCTTGATTCCATCCACCCCTCCCGCCACGAGAGCTGAAGGACGAACCTCTGGCCAGTGGAATATAGCCTCGAGGCCCTGATGGAGGGTTGGTTGGGCTCGTGGTATCCGGCCTGTGTGGTGCAGTGCTCGGGGTCTGGGGGTTTTTCTGGGTTTGCAGAGCTGGCATCGTTGCGGCAGCTGATGATACTCGAGCGGCGGCAGGACCACTAGGCGGTGCCCTTAATGCTGCAGGACCACGCGGTGGTGATTTGGATGGAGCGGAGGCTGGTTCGTATGTATTGGGCCGCTGTGCATCTCTCGCGGCACTGGAGGTTGGCGCAGCAGCGGTATGGGGAGGAGAGCCCTCTAATGTAAGGGGTGAGCGAGTCTTTGCAGATTGTGATTGTGATTGGGAATCTGCCCTCTCCGAAGCGGGCCGAGACGGTATCGTGGATAATAGTCCAATGTCTCGCGGAGGCGAATGTCGCTTGAAGGGTTGAAATCTATCGTCTCGTCGGTTTGGCGATCGAGAGCGTGGCCTATAAGGTGCGCCGCGTGCAGCGATAGGTGTCGTTTTGCCAGGTGGGGGTGTTCTCTCGCGGCGGCGGTCTCGAGCAAACGGAGAGCGTGACCGTCTGCAAAGTCTTGAGTTAGTCGATTCCTTTTATTAAAGAAAACACACTTCTACCATTATGTTGTACTAACCTCTCGTCTCGCCTATCAGGATCGCGCTCCCAGTCCCTAACTCGGGTTCTTTCACGATCCCAATCTCGATCACGCTCGCGATCCAAGTCGCGCGGCCTATCGCGCTCCCACTCTCGTCGTGGTGACCGTGGCCTCTCATATCTATTCTCTCTAGCCGGCGATTCTCTTCTAAGTGGGCTCCGGCGAGGCAACGGAGATCTTCTGATTGGAGATCGACTTCTCTCGCGCCTCCGGGGGCTTTCGCGGTCTCGGGATCGTTCGCGCCGGTATCGATCTCCGACACTGCGTGAGCGCCTTCGTGGAGGATATCTCCCAGGAACGTAACTATCAGATCCTGGAATAATCGGGCTTCGAGGGCGAGGGCTCCTGGTTCGTGGTGGGCTTCTGGCCCTGTTATCCCTGATGGGGCTTCTCGGCCTCCTAGGCGATCGTTCCCGCGGGGTTGGCCTCCATGACTCTCCGGCGCCATATCTCACTACTTCACCGTCATCATATCTGTGATAATTAGCCATGTCAGATGAGGCCTCCATGAAAAAGGTTCAGTTCGTGACCATGGCCATGCGCTTTGCCCAATGACCACGCGATCGATATAACAAAGCGCTAGGGCGGTCGCAAACCCGAAACGAATGTGTAGAGCAATGAATTTTGGAAAACATTCTTACCTCCGACTCCGTCCATCTCGTTCGCGGTCCATAATTGTAAATTGAATAGTATTAAATAAAAACTTGATCAATACCACGGCTTATTTGAAGTGCGAGAAGTCTCGATTGAACCATTACATGCAACAATAAAGAGGGATCGGAGGATATAAAATCCGGCCATGCAGCAAAATTAAGTCATAGGCGTTCCATATATCCACACCAGTCGGATAAGCCTAAACTGGATTGATAGTAGTCCGGGCGATGTATGAACTTTAAGCAGGTAATTTAATTGTATTGTATTAAGAAGCCGAGCTATCGACGGAATAAATTGGTGTAAATTTGACAAAAAATAGCCCAATTGAAGGTAAATGTCTATTTTTTGTGATATATTTGAGTTGGTATTATTTAATGTGATCGAACAAATTTGATCCAAAGGCGCCTTTGTCGCTCTCGAGCTGTACAAGTTGGGGAATCTTAGGAGGTGGTTTATCAGAAGTCAATTTGGGCGTCGCCGCGGGTATATGTTGTTCGAGGTTGAGAAGACTCGATCGTCTCCTTGACTGGTTGTCTCCCGACCTTAGACGCTTGAACCAGCCGCTCGCGCGCTTCGTTTTCTCAGACTCCACGGCGCTGGAGCCGCTCTGGCTGACCGGGCGATACGCATTGGCGACACTGCGTCCGCTCTCTTGAGTGATGCTTTCTGCGAAATTGTTATTAAACTGATTGACAAAATAAAAAGCTGATGAAAGGTAGACGCTACCCTGTCGACCAGAAGCCGCGGGACTAGGCGGCGCGTTTTCCGCAACGCTTCTCACGCCGACCTTGTTCTCGTACGCCGTCGAAGCATTTTCCTTGACCTCGGAGCTCTCGTTGCTGGCCTTGGACGTTTTGGATGGCGTAATCGGTTCAATCGGAGACTCCGGAGGAGGAGGGATGTTGGTGCCGTCGGTAATGCTGCCAAAATTCAGGTTGAGGGCAGGCAGCACGAAGCGCGAGCCGGTTGCGGCCTTCTTGGGTTGAGAAGACATGATTTGTCGGACTATCCTGTCCTCTGGTCGCGATGGTAAAACGAGGTCCGAGACCTGCCAGTCAATGGATGGTGCTCCGTGCAGATCATCGCTGATGAGGAACAAGCAAGCACCCTGGCAGTCACGGTCCCGGAGAATGACCCCTATATTATAGAGTACCTTTTCTGAAGCTAGGTAGGCTGTACCTCGTACTGGTAGCAACAGGTAAACCGGCTAGTAGGTCAACTTGTTCGGGCAAATCTCAACATAGCCCGCCCCCAAAAAAAATTAATCGCAAAGTTATTTAATGATGAGCTAAACTTTAGATAAGGACGAGAAAGAAACATCCCAGAACTGGTAACTTTGATGATAGTTGATTGAATGAATAGTATACTTGTATATTTGAAAGAGTGCTAAGCAATTGAAGTACCCGGTACAGTTATAGCTTCAATGATGCTGGTAGAACTACCTAGTACTTACCTACCTGTAGTACCTGTATTACCTGGTACTACTGTAAGAGGTACCACTAAGTCTGTAAAGGTTGTTTATATAATTAGCATTTTCTTTACTTATTTTCGTATTACTTTAATTAAGAACAAATCTTATTTCATTTATACACATTCTTAACATTATTTAAATTTGGGGCGCTTAATAACGCGCTTTTAATCCTTGAGGTGACGTACCTCATGTGGGTAATAGAAGGTACCTAGGCACTTTTTCTGCATGGCAAGGTACATTTCCACCTCAACACTCGTAGCTGCCCGGAGGTAACTTGGTTGTACCATCTACCCTTAGCAGTAGTGGCTTTGTTTGCTTAGAGGTACTACCTACTAGGTAGTAGGTACCCACTTGGTTCAAGCTCTGAATCTACTTGGTACCTTACTAACCACCTCAGGTAGTATCGTGATATCGATATCTCGAGTCTCCATAATTTGCTATTAACAGAAGTTTTCCTGGTCCGCCTCAATTGCTACTCCAGAACATGTACATGGCAATCTACGTCTAGTATGGCACAGTTCGTCCCCCGCCGTTCATTTGGTGTCCCTTCATCAGTTCCAAAGTCATATTTCCTGGGCCATCACCAAGCCGCTGTCAGTAAATTGAAGACGGTTCTCTCAAGGATATCTCTCGTCATTGAGTGCCGGGACTTTCGACTACCTTTATCAACTCACAATCCCATTCTTGAAAAAGCAGTTGCTGGCTGTCCGAAACTCATTGTATATACGAAACATGATTTAGGAAGCGACAGTCCCGGCGCGCGGCAATTGCTGCAGAAGCTTCATGGGCGACGAGCAATGTTTTGGGACAAGAACCGCGCCTCAAGCACAGCCTCGCTGCTGAAACGGCTCAAGGAGACCGCTTACGAAGTAGACTCAATAACAGGGCTTTGCGCGCTGATAGTGGGCATGCCCAATGTGGGTAAGAGTACGTTGCTGAACGCCCTTAGAAGCACTGGGACAACCGGGAGGACGACCAAAGTAGCCAAGACAGGTGACCAGGCAGGCGTAACCCGTAAAATCGGAACAAGTGTTCGCGTTATTGAACCGGAGGAGAGAGGGGGGGTCGGCGCTGGTGTATATGTGCTCGATTCACCAGGAGTCTTTGTCCCGTATGTCGAAGATGGAGAGACAATGATCAAAATCTCGCTCGTACAGGGTATCAAGAAAGGTCTCATAGCGGATGAGATATTGGCAGACTACCTGCTCTACAAGATGAATCTCTGGGATCCCCACCTCTACCATCGATACTGCAGTCCAACAAACGATATTCACGAGTTCTTGCTCGCCGTGGCGAAGCGGGATGGCAAGCTGAAGGCTGGTGGCGTCCCGGATATGGGAGAGTCCGCTGCCAGGGTGCTGTCCGAGTGGCGGAAGGGTAAACTAGGCAGATACGTGTTGGATGATCTCTCTGATGAAGCCCTTCAACGTCATGAGTTGATGGCATCCAGTCCCCCGGTAAGCCTGAACCAAGGGAAAAAAGCATGGAAAGAACAGAGGAAAGAAACCAACGCATAGAAGAAACCAGACCTAGCAATTCATGACCATTTACGTTGAACGGCGTTTTGATTGCCTGTTGTTTGAACTACATTGAGTTCGCATGACATAGCTGGCAAATGAGTATAAGATAGATCCTATGTAGTGTTTGTACGTCGCAAGTCACGAGAGCCTCTCCCAACATGTAGAACGACGGGTAAAGAGAGGGAAAGGAAGAAGAAGAAGAAAAACCAGCCTAGCTAGCTAAAAGCTGGCAGTGATGATTCCCATCCATCATTAGGTCGTAAAGGAATAATGATTCAGACCTCAAATAAGACATGTCATGAACTCCTGACTTCTACCCGAAAAAAGGAAACAAGAGAAACTCAACCGAACAGCCTGGGTATTATGTAGTAGATGGATGATGATTCTTAAACAACGAGTTAGGGGCGGCCGTATCCGTTGTTATGCATATTATGCGTATTGATTTTGCCACTTGACCATATCTCGTGTAAGAACATCCATCATCTCGATGCAACTTAAATCTTTAAAATCCTTGGACATGGGAGTGTCGGTTGGGGACGTGGTAGGATCCTGTGAGTGCTGATTCGTCGAGTTGTTGCTGCGATCCAACGTTGCTTCGGCTGCTAAATCGACCTGGGTTCTGGAGATGAAGTCCATTATTGCAGCCACCCGCCGCTTCATATCCAGCATGCTCATTCGACCGGCGATACCCAACTTTGTTTTTGAGCTGCCCTTGTGGTCGCTAGTATGCTTAGCATGTGCAGATGTTGTCGCATTGGTCGGTCGTTGGGCGTCTCGTGATACAGATCGGGCGGGCGAATGCTCAGTTTCCGTATTTCGATCCTTTGTGTATTGGTTCTTCCCCTTGCCCTTCTTGTGATTGCTCCGTGAGGTTCGCTTTTGGATATTTGCGGTTGAAGAGTGACTTGTAGGAGGGGTTCCGGGAATCGGGGACGGTACTGGGGCTGGTTCGGGGAAAGTCGATGGTTCTGCGCTCTTTATAACAGGAGTCTTCATGGACGGCGGGTTTACTTCCTCTGATACATCGGAATCTGCATTTCTGTAAGTGTCTGGCCTAACGCGTCTCGTCTTTGAGCCGCTTGACTTACCTTCAGTACGTCGCCTATCGGCCCGCCCCTTCCGTTTGCTCGCGTTCTCTTGCCGCAGACGATCTTTCTCCTCCTTGTCTGATTTCTCTGTGCCTTTATAGGCGCGCAATCTCTTGTGCTCGCCGCGACCATTGCTTTCGTCATCTGTGTTTTCTTGGCTGATGGTGTCCATTGGTTTTGGAGGCGGCGAAGGGGATTGCGAATTTGTGCGTTGCCGTTTAACAGTGACATGGTTTCTGCGAGGGAGATTAACGGAAATTCCAAATATTTATGAATCGTAGAAAAGGGCACGAACTCTTCGCTATTGCTGCGTACCCGTTTTGTACGCCTAATAACACTCTCTGTGCCGTCTTGCCCAACCTCTTCCTTGCTCGCTTCAATTGCTCGTCGTAACTGTTCATCGTCATATGCTGCATCGCGGCTGTTCATTGTAGATCGGCGTTTAGATATCTGTGAGGTTGATTGAGATCGAACGGACTTCGCGCTACCCAACCGGGGAGATCGAGCACCGTCCTTCGCTATAGAAGTAGCCCGAGATGAAGTTCGAGCAGGTCGGCTCAGAGGCAGATATTTGGAGTATTTTTGTCTAACGGAAAGCGTGGTCGACCTGTTAGAGTTTGCTCAGAAACGACGCAACAGAAGGACTGCCTTACCCGTTATTTGCTGTTTGTATTTTGTGAAGATCTTTTCGACACTGTTCGCAGAAATACTCTTCAGGAGAGCTCTCAGCGCTAAATATGCCGACACATGCTCCGTGCTGCCACACTTTGCAAATATCGCACTGCACAAAAAACCCGGTAACATCTTCACTTAGTTCAATTGAGGCGAGGAAGTAGGCGTCTGAACCATCAACGGGAGGACGACCGGGGTAGTCTTCGCAGCCACAGATACACCGAACCGCCTCATCCTCTTCGTCTTGCAATGGATCTGGCTCGTTGGACATGTCGAGAGCCTCGTTTCGCAAGCCCTTGTATTGCTCGTCGTCGTGGCCGCGTTTTCGCCTCCGGCCAAGCAGCGTATCGTCTATGTCGTCAAGCGGATCGGACGATACAGATGCACTAGGCGTGGATTTGCCCGAAGGAGGTCGGTTAAGGGATCGTGTATGTCGCTCGAGACGGGTAAAATTGGTCGATGAGAGGGACTGTTGAGAATGAGAAGCCAACGTGCGAGCTCTGGATGATCGTCGCGGCGAGGATGGTGCCATTGAATACTGTAAGCACCAGAAGAGGGAGGGGGAGGAGAAAACAAGTATTCGCGGTACAACAAAAAAACAAAAACAAAGTGCAATCAAATGTCTAACATCTAGCCAAGTTCGGGGTGTCTACTAGGTAGAAGTAAGGGCAGAGAGGAAAAGCAGTCGCACATGATTTGTATGCGGAAGAGGTCGTTTTGAATAAAGTCTGCCAGGAAGTAAGAGCCCGAGAGCGCAGGCTGCATACGGCTTAGCCCGGAACTACTTGGTACTTAGAGTCTACTAAGCCTTAGCCTCTCCACATCATCGCGAGGATGATGTATTCGGTACGTTTTCCCAATCTCATCTCAGCAGTAATTTTACCCAATATCTTTCTTGTCCATCGTTTACGCTTCGTTTTCCTTCCTTCATCTTTCAGTTTGTTCATTTTTTCCCTACATGCTGTAGCAGCCGCGTGTAGAAACAAGCTTCGGGGGCGCAATCCGCTGTATCCGCCATGTTTAAGCTATCGCGACGACGCGACCACTCGCTTCAGGTAAGGGTTTAAGCTCTGGCATCGTGCGCCAACATTATTTCTTCGCAAATCAGCGGCGATTTCAATCCCCTACATTACGGCTGTATCCCCTTTGATACGGCAGGTGATTCGCGATAATACTTGCGCAGACAGCTAAGTTATCACAGCCTCTGACAAAGGAAACGGCCGATCCCAATGCCGCTACCGCCGCCGCATCCGCCTTCATGCGAGGCAATCCAACCACGTCATCGTCTCTATCTTCAGCTGCAGCCGCTGCCGCCTTACGGGCGCAGCCAAATCCACCGACAAATGTTGCGCAAATCTCTTCGAAAAGAAGCCAGCGCCGCACCGCCTCGCTGTCGTCTCCCATCGGCCGCGACCGAGGCAAGAGTAAGCTGCACAGAAGCCCTAGCGTGAGTTCCATGAGCGAACGAACGTTTCGACGATCACCATCGCCTGGTCACACGCCTCTCGGAAAACAAGATGTACCCCCTGTGCCCACTATCCCAACCTCCAAGGCCGTCGCGATGCCATTACGGACTCAAAATTTCCAAACCGCAAGCCAAAAGTCGCGAGGCAACCAGCAAGGCTCCTGGTTTGGGGCAGCCACTGTTCATGATGCATACCAGGAGAAGGGGACAGAAGTTTTGCCAGAATTGACACCCGATTTACCTGAATCCCGTTCGGGGAGTGTCAGCTCATCTATAAACTTCTCATATCCTCGTGCAAGGATAACATACGACTCACACATGACATCCGACGACCTTGTGTATGACCCGAATTCAAGAAGAATGGTCCCGAGGGACGCACTTGTGCAAGCTAGTCATCCAATTGAGGGCACAAAACCGACTGAGAAAGTAAAAGGAACAAAACCAGCCCATCAGGATCATATACCACAAGAGCGAAACGATGAAATGAAGCCAGTAATACCCAGCGACGTTCAGCCGGAACCCTTTGCAATGGCAACCAGCCAATCACACGCGGCTGGCAGATCTTTAGGGAGGGAGAGTCCGGATGTTAACACATTGATGCCGACGATGGCAACAGAAACGCTATCACAGGAGAGGGAGCTTGAAGCGAAAGGATCTCGGGATTGGCAGAACCAGAATACTTCTCAAAACGAAGCCTCCGAATCTGATATTGAGCCAAGTTTGACATCTGGATTCGCGAACTGGGACAGTACGAAAACCGAGATACCAGTTTCTTATGCCGGATCCGGTTCAGAGACATCTGTTCGATCAGCTCATTTTGCATCATCAACTGATCAGTTGGTCGTTAAGCACGAACCTCCTCCACGATCTCTGTCTCCTAGAAAGTCAGCCCTTAAATCTGCCATTTCGAGTCGTGGAACTCAGCCGTCGCACCCTAATGAGAATACGGACTATCCATTCATCGGTACTTCTCACTCTAGCAAGGATGATTCCACAGCAAGCCAGAAGAAAAGTGCTAGAGTAAGCTGGAACGACAATAGCGCAGTTGTAGTTGCTGAGCCTGGCAATTTTGAAGGAGCAGACTTTTCAGCAGTGCACGGCCTTCAATTAAGACATAATACACAGGGTACCGCCGACAACGCGAAAGCAAACAGGACGTCTTCCCCGCAACAAGACGAATTAATGTCTCCTCGACCAGCACTCCCATTATTTGGGAGTGTGCGTGATAAAAAGGGGAAAGAGCCCGAAGAACGGCAGCTTGTTCGTCCGCGTGAACATTCGCTTTCCCCCCAACCGCTACCACCGGCCAGTTCTCAAACATTGTCTTCCATTGCCAAAGATGAAATTCCCTCGCCAATAGAGTCAGCCAAGGCGTTCCATTATGGTCGCGGACAGACTCCAAGAAATGTAGCGAATATTTCTAAATATCGGGAGCCATTACCAGCAATCATCGCGTCTACCGAAAGTCTTGGACATGTGAGCGAAGACATGTATAGTTCCGGAGATGAGCTGTTCGAAGATGTCTCAACCGGCACAGAGCAGTCAATGGTTCAAAAATCGTCAAAAGATGTATCGGCAAACTCAAGCCCGCTCACTGACGTGTTGCCTGACGAAAAATCAAAAGCATCAGACGCGAAGGCATTGAATAAGTCGCCAGGCATTTCTAGTTCAAATGCGGATCCTCCGGCGATACATCATGATATTTCACCTACGACTGAGCCAAACTCTCTTCCGGGAAGCTTCCCAGAGGATGAAGATGTCACCAGGCTCCATATGGACGAAACAAACGCATCTATCACGCCTATATTAGCACAGGTCTCAGGATATAAGACTAGCAACCAAGAAGAACACGATTCAGACATGGATAGTATTTACATCGATGCGTACGAAGATCTATCCGATGTTGACGACGGTGGATTCATGTCTCTTGATGCTGCGCTGGTCAGTTCACCCATGGCAGGTGTAAACGGCAACAAATCGCGTATCAATGCAAGCACTGGAGGGAAGCCGTTGGAGAACACTACAAGTGCCCCCATTCAATCATCTGAGGATTGGGAGAAGGCTAAAGCATACTGGAAAAGCCTTAGCTCTGAGGAGAGACGCCAGCTCGAAATGGAGGCCCTTCGGGAAGCCGACGATGAGGCTATACGGGAGCCTGTATCCACAAAACGAACTACAACCTTGACCGATGTCTCGGGTCACTCCTCTAATTTAGAACAGAGGAGTCAACGGCAACGATCCCAGAAGGAACGTCTTTTGCGAACCGCAATGGTATCGCCTGACGAAGCAAGACAGCAGTCGATCAATTCCAAGCCGGCCGATAGATCTCGAACTCTGTCCAAGACTAATACCAACACCAAGATGGAAATGAAAATAGGAAAAGAGCCTGTGCGACATACTGATTTTGCCATGACAGATGCTCAGGGAGGGCAAGGCTCGCTGCAGCAACCAACTACCACGGCACGCACCGGCTTGGCGATGGGACGCAGGTTACAAAAATTAGCGCGGCCAAAACGCTCAGCGAGTAATGAACAGAAGTACATAGGTGACGAGCTCCGTGGCCCTACCACCATACCCAGATCATCTTACGACCCGATCGTCTCAACAGAGTATAGTCTAAGACGTCCAAAGGAATATGCGGCACACAGCTCGACTGCAGAACCTCCGGTAAATACTGCCATGAAGCCTACTTTACGGCGACGAGGATCCGACTCCAGTGAGAGCAGTTTCGTACGTAGTAGGTCTATTGTCAGTCCTCGAAGTGGATTTAGGTCATCGATGCGAAGCAGCTCTTTCGATTCAAAGCCATCATCATCTGGTAATAAGGGTAGAAACAGGCTGACGTTACGTTCGTTATCACCCACAACGGCACATCAGAGGCATCATTCTGCTGCGCCAGCTGCTCCTTCTCGGCAGTTAGTAGAGAATCCAAAGCGTCAGCCGTTCCAGCGACACTCAATTGCGCCACATATCAGCCAATCTCTATCAAAGAGAGACGAGGATTCGACATACGGCGATCACATTTCAGATTCCAGTGATGATGACATGAACACAACTCCGTTGACAAACGGCTCCATCACGGGTGATGAATTCGAACCCGTTCACTCGAGGTTGAAACAATCTATTCTGAACATGTATGCACGCAACAACCTCCCTGACCAAAATTTCAGTGCCAGCGCAGGTTTCAATTCCGGTTTGCCAAAACGCGATGCGCCCAAACCCAGAGTCGACCAACACCACAATGAGGAGAGCCCACATATACCTCTTGATCAGCTCTCCGGCGCGTCGCCTCGCCGACCAGGGCTCATCTCCACACTCAGGCGCAAGAGCCACGCAAACGTCAAAGAGTCCAGCGACGTTGACGCTGCCCGTAATACTCTACCGCATCATCACAGTGAAGACGCAACGTCTACACGGAACAGCGTCATACCCAACCATGCAACAGGCTGGCCATTGCAAAACAGGAAGGGCGAGACGAATGAAGCTTCAGTGACGTCACCGCTTGGAGACACAGGAAGACGATCCGCAGCTAGCGGCTCTATTGTCAAAGACGAACTGACGTCAGAACCCCGCCATCAAGATGAGCTTCAGCTTTACGAAGGTAGCTCTGATGCAAACCAAGCTAATACTCTCCTATCACAAGAACCTAAGCGAAAGAAGTTTAATAGCCTGAGGAAAATGTTTAAAATTAATAATTAGTTAATTATAGAGTTGAAATAATGAGATAAGAATCATAAGATTATATAGGAATTAACGGTGTAAGAGAATTTAATAGCACGCTAACTTCGCCACTGCCATGTGTGTGTTAGTTCCGCAGCTAAACCTCGTGCGTAGGTACTTAGTACCTGGGAGATGAAGCTTCAAGCTTCAAGAAGATACATACCTCCATACATAGAGGAGAGGTAGCATCACTTGCAAACAATTAGCGCAAACTGCGCATTTTGATTGCAGAGCATTCATTACATCAGCACGTCATATATTAATATCTCTCATAGCTGCTGGGCATCAAGCTTTGTTCTTCAGGCAATCAACCCAAAGCTCTCATCGAAGCTACCCCGCCTCCCACGCCCAAGCAATTCTGCGCCATGGCAGCTCCGAAAGACAAGCAAGATATCCCCCAGGATGGCACAGGTTTGTTATAACAAAGGGCGAATGGGTCACGATATCATTTTGGCTAACTCTAATTGAAGGCGTCATCCAGCTAGACCCATGGCTAGCCCCATTCGGCGATGCGCTGAAGAGGCGATACTCCAAAGCTCAGGACTGGATCAAAGTTATCAACGAAACCGAAGGTGGCTTTGACAAATTCTCCAAGGTACGAGCTGCTGCTTTGGCCCTCCAGCTTGCTGCTTCTTCTGCTTCTTCTCGGTGACTGACCCTACCTTTCACAGGGCACTGACATCTTCGGCTTCAATGTGGATGAGAAGAACAACGTTATATATCGCGAGTGGGCGCCAAACGCCGAACAGGCATATCTCGTAGGAGATTTCAGTGAGTCTTGTTACCTTGGACCTTGAGACACCACCAGTTTGATTAACGTACGGTACAGACGGTTGGAATTTCACGTCCCACCCAATGCAGAAGAATGCATATGGCGTGTTCGAGATCACAGTCCCAGCCAAGGGGGGCCAGAAGGCGATACCCCATAATTCTAAAGTCAAGGTACTTTTGTCCAACATTCATGAGTAAAGTATACATGCATGAGCTAATTATCAGATTTCCCTTGTACTCCCTGGAGGGCACAGAATCGATCGTTTGCCAGCCTGGATTAAATACGTCACCCAAGATCTCTCTGTTTCGCCGGTGTATGACGCTCGATTTTGGAGCCCAGCGCCGTCGGAAAAATACGCATTTCAGCACTCACGGCCTCAAAAGCCGCAGAGCATCAGAATATATGAAGCCCATGTCGGAATCTCATCGCCAGAGCAGCGCGTCACCACGTATGAAGAGTTTACTGAAAATGTACTTCCCAGAATCAAGGACCTTGGTTACAACGCCATTCAGCTGATGGCCATCATGGAACATGCCTATTATGCTAGCTTTGGATACCAAGTCAACAGCTTCTTCGCAGCCAGCAGCCGATATGGAACTCCCGAGGGGTTGAAGAAGCTTGTTGATACCGCTCATAAGATGGGAATTGTCGTCCTCCTGGATGTTGTTCACAGCCATGCGTCAAAGAACGTACTTGATGGCCTAAACCAATTCGATGGAACGGACCACCAATACTTTCACAGTGGCGGAAAAGGTAACCATGACCTTTGGGACAGCAGACTCTTCAACTATGGTCACCACGAAGTCATGCGATTTTTACTAAGCAATCTCCGATTCTGGATGGATGAGTATCACTTCGACGGCTTCCGCTTTGACGGTGTCACCAGTATGCTTTACCTCCACCATGGAATTGGAACGTACGTCTATTGGCTCTTCCCCCTCTGTCTCATACTCTAGTATTTGCTAATGAATCAATTTCAGTGGCTTCTCCGGTGGATACCATGAATACTTCGGCCCCGATGTTGATGAGGAAGCTGTTGTGTATTTGATGGTTGCTAACGAGATGCTGCATTCGCTCTATCCCGAGTGTGTCACTGTTGCTGAAGACGTGTCAGGAATGCCAGCTCTTTGCCTCCCGCTTTCACTTGGTGGTATAGGATTCGATTATCGACTTGCTATGGCCATTCCTGATATGTGGATCAAGATTCTAAAGGAGCTCAAAGACGAGCAATGGGATCTTGCCAACATCTGTTTTACTCTGACCAACAGACGCCATGGTGAAAAAACCATTGCCTATTGCGAAAGCCATGATCAAGCGTATGCACTCCACTACTAATGATTGATGACGATGGAATCGTGGCTAACAACTGAGCACTAGACTTGTTGGAGATAAAACACTGATGATGCACTTGTGCGATGCAGAAATGTACACTCACATGTCGACCTTGTCACCATTGACACCTGTGATTGATCGTGGAATTGCACTGCACAAGATGATTCGACTTCTTACTCATGGTCTGGGTGGAGAGGGTTATCTCAACTTTGAAGGCAACGAATTTGGCCATCCTGAATGGCTAGATTTCCCTCGAGCAGGAAACAACAATTCCTTTTGGTATGCCCGTCGACAGTTCAACCTCACAGAAGATAACCTGCTCCGATACAAATTCCTGAACACCTTCGACAAGTTGATGAATGAGTGCGAAGCACAACATGGCTGGTTACACGCTCCCCAGGCTTATATCTCCTTGAAGCACGAAGGAGACAAGATAATTGTATTCGAGAGGGCAGGACTCGTGTTCATCTTCAACTTCCACACAGACCGAAGCTTCAGCGACTACCGTATCGGAGTCGACGCGCCTGGAACCTACAAAATAGTGTTGAACAGCGACGCAGAAAGAGTTGGTGGCCATAACCGGATTGATGAAGAAACACGTTTCTTCACGACCGCTATGGAGTGGAATGGAAGGAAAAATTGGACACATGTTTATATTCCTTGCCGAACTGCTTTGGTACGTTTCCATTCTACAATTTCTATCCATAAGAGATGATAGCTAACTCAACATACTTAGATCTTGGCGCGGGAGAGTTCAGCAACTCAGTAGATTACAATCTTGTTGCTTGAGTCAGCTATCCGTCAAGAGATGGTATTACATTGGGCGATGTCAAATATAAAAGGAGGTCATTTAAATACAAATGCGGAGCAACTCTATAATACCCCCCAACCGTGAGATGTATGCTGTGATGAGTATTGTCAGGGGAATACTGTCTTCTTAGTCTCTTGGGTGCATGCACAGACATAGACACTGCTGGTTCACTTTGTAGTCGTGTTGTATATCCATTTTACTTCCGGAAACACCATAGAAAAGCTGCCATCAACATCTTGTACCTCGGCACCCCATACCGCGTTGTTTACTCTAGCATCCATACATGGTGGGGTTGGAGGGGCAGCTAAGGCAACTCCATGATGTAGCAAGCTGCGCCCAGCAATTGACTTGCTTCAACCTCCCGGTTATGCCAGCTATCAATGGCCGCCGATACTTGAATATCTTGTCCTCCCTTCACGAATTTCCGACAGCCATGCTGAGCCGTTCTCACCACAGCCTGCGCGCTCTGTCGCGGACCGGGCGCGTCCTGGAAATGCGGATCGACAGCCCTTTGTCGCAACAAACCGTTCGGCGGAAATCAGGTCCGTACGGCTACACTCAGGCCAAGGCTCTTGTCTTCTCCAAGAATGGAGAGCCATCCGATGTACTACAGTGGGCATTTACTCGCTCTGCGATAGGAAACGAAGGAAGAATCTCAAACTGACAATGGTCAAGGCTACACACATTTTCCATTTCGCCCTCGATTTCTTCCAAATCCGTCTTGTTGCGGTCTCTTGCGGCGCCCATTAACCCTGCCGATATAAACACCATTCAAGGGACTTATGGCTCTCAGCCTAGCTTTACATCTTTAATAGGGACGTCCAGCCCGTCCGTCATCCCAGGAAACGAGGGTGTCTTCGAAGTTGTTTCAACGGGCGATCCGGCGTCACCCATTCGTAAGGGGGATTGGGTCATCCCGGCCGTTGCGCAATTCGGCACATGGAGGACACATGCCGTTGCAGAGCTAGATCAGGTCTTGAAGATCGACAAGGAGGGACTGCGTGCGACTCAGGCGGCAACCATATCTGTCAATCCCAGCACAGCATATCGCATTCTGAGGGCATATGGCCCCAGCACTGGACTGGGCGGCATTGGGATGCGACCGCTGGAGGTGGGCAGTGGCGAATGGTTCATCCAGAACGGGGCAAACTCGGGAGTTGGAAGAGCCGCCATACAGCTCGGCAAGCTCTGGGGGCTGAGGAGCATCAACATCGTGCGGGAACGAAGCTCTCCTGAAGAAACCGAGGCGTTGAAAGCGGAACTTGTTGGCCTTGGTGCCGATGTAGTTGTAACGGAAACGCAGTTTCTGTGGCGGGAGTGGAGAGACCAGCTGGCGGAAATCACAAACAAAGGCCGCGACCAGATTGGGCTGGGCCTGAATTGCGTCGGCGGCAAATCTGCCACGGCCCTCGCTCGCTCGCTCAGCGAAGGTGCCACGATGGTGTCGTACGGTGGCATGGCCAAGCAGCCAGTTGCCCTTCCCGTTGGCTTGCTCATATTCAAAGACATCCGCTTTGTCGGCTTCTGGCTATCCCGCTGGAATCAGCAGGACGTCGCTGGGCGCAAGCATATGATCGATTACATTGTGGATCTGATCCGCCAAGGCAAATTTCAAGATGTTCCCCTGGACGAAGTGGCGTGGAACTGGGACACTGACATCTCCACCCTGACACAAGAAGTGCAGGGCGGCCTCCAAGGGTTTAGAAGAGGCAAGGGCATATTCGTGTTTGGTGATACTTGAATCCTCACCACTTAAAGGTCAAGGCTGTAGTCAAACTTAGATTCGTTTATCACGGGCATCCATGTAATTATAGTTAGTAAGGCCATACCGGGCATTCCCACCAGTCAAGATGCGTATAAACCGGAGTCATACAGACCCGTGTGTATCATTCAGGAAATGGAATCTGAAGGACTAATGGACAGATGAAGAGTCTCATAGGATATCATTGTAGCCTCGTGGAATTCTGCAACATCACGAAATAAACTATCCTACAGTAGTAGTAGTAGTAGTAGTAGTAGTAGTAGTAGTAGTAGTAGTAGTAGTAGTAGTAGTAGTAGGCATTGTAAACTTTAGTCAATGCGCTCCCTATCTCTATTCGTCTAAGCCCTGAGAGCCTGTGCCCACTCATGCAACTTGTCAATAACAACAGGCGCAAACGCAGTTAGAGTATCTTCAATAACCCTCTCAAAGTAGCGGATCGCTTCTTCCTCACCCATCTCAAGGTGAAATCTCTCCCTGACTTTTGACACAGCCTTGTCCGGCTCAAGTCGAATATCTGGGATATTGGCGTGGACCATCAGACTAAACAAATTGAGAATTAGGTTCGATGATTTTCGTAATGCGGTGTAAGCTAAAAAGCAATACTGCTTGAACTGTCTGTAATGCTCCGACTGCACTCCGCCCATGCAATCGACCATCTCTTTGGAAAGCTTCATTACGGGAGCAAAGGGTTTAGGATCACGACCAAGGATGTATCCAAAGTCAGCATGGAAGAAATGCCCATCTGGAGCCAGTAAAAGGTTATCAAGATGCCTGTCGCCAACTCCAAGAATGTAAGTAATAACACAGTATCCCGCACACGATTTAACGTATGTGTCTAAGGTATCCTGTCGAACGCCAAGCGGCTGTCGGTCGTCCGGGTTATGGTGCTTGAGATAGGCCAAGGCCGGATTGTTCTTGAATTTGTTAACAATGCTTGATAAACTCTGCGACTGCACAAACTGAGAAGCACCGGCCGTTGTGCTCGTCGCTAGGATTTTATAAGGTGACAGTTTCAGATCAAGGTTTTCTTTTTGGAGTAACTCGTCCATCAGGGTAATGATTTGAATGACCAGTTGGTCTTGTCTTAGATCATCGCCGAGCTTGAATATGATGGGGTACTGGCTTCCCGTTGTGGTTTTGAAGGTACACTTGATTGGATTGAGTGATGACTTGAATACCGTGACTTGGTCCGGTATCACACTGATAATTTTAATGGAAGGGTCAAGGGGCATTGCCAGGGGCGGATCAATGCTCATAAGCTCGTTCTTTGGGTCTCCGAGAAATGCCTTTACTCGGTCTGTTTTTTTGGCAATTGATTCGCTTGACAATTTGATGTCGTTTGCAATCCTTGACAATATAGCAAGAAGTTCAGCCTGCCGCAGGAGCGTCTTCCGAGATTCGTTACCATCTGGCTGCTTGACGAGTTCCATCATAAACTCGTACGCAACTTTGCGATATATTTCTCGATTGCGGACATCCTGCTCTGGGCTGTAGTCGTCGCATTCGACCATGAGATACCAGTGAAAATAGTTGCCAAGCATGAAGTTTGCCGCGGCACGTTGAATCAAAAACCGCGCTAGCGGTGAGTCTTGAATATTGTCCACGCCAGAGTCAGATGACATGTACTCATACTTGAGAGCTTGTACGAGCTGAAGTAAGTAGAGAAGTAACTCGTTGTCGTCGGCTTTTCGTAAACGATTAACAGCGTACGACCGGACGGTAGGGTTGTCAAATGACGGCCCTAGCATCCCAAGTGCGTCATCCACGTCAATTTCCGTCCAGCGACTAAGAACTTGAACGGCTTGTTTCAATTCTCCCTGATCGTTCCAGTTGACGGACCTGACAAATTTGGCCAAACCTCGCTTGTCCTTAGTTAGATGATATCTAAACTTCCAAACAAGGTCTGCCTCTTCCGGAGACAAAATGTGTGTTGGCGGATATGACATGATGACATTTAGCTCATCACGAACTTTTGCGTTGGGTTTTAAATCTCGGTCTAGGATACCATGCCGATGAGAACTTCGGAAGAGGCGCCTGTGTTTCGCTTCGGCCGGGTTATCCCTCTGCCCTACTTCAGGATCGTGTATCATCACGAGACGAGACCCAAGGTCCGCTGAGCCCTCGCCAATAGCCTTGATTCCAGGACCAAATTGAACCTCAGGTTGTCTCTGTGCTACAATTTGCGAGGCAGACAGTGACTGCAGAGCTGAGATTGGGGGAGGCTCGTATTCGTGATCCGCAAAAACAACAGGAAAAT
This sequence comes from Trichoderma aggressivum f. europaeum, assembly GCF_033847375.1. Taxonomy (NCBI): domain Eukaryota; kingdom Fungi; phylum Ascomycota; class Sordariomycetes; order Hypocreales; family Hypocreaceae; genus Trichoderma; species Trichoderma aggressivum. Next base: position 7,487 of record NW_026946454.1, on the reverse strand, counting down.
CGAATCGAGGAAGTTCAACATTGAGCACGCATGCATAAGGGTCCGGTGTGTCTTCGCCAGAGAGGTCTAGAGTATCGTGCGCCACGTTGATGTCACGACCGTTCGCCGTGGGATCTTGCTGGCGTAGTCTGGTTGATAGCTTGGCGGCATGTAATCCCTTCTTTTCAAAACCCCTGAATACCATTTGGTCAAGCCAATCCACTCGGGGTATCTCGCCCATCTCGTGCTTCTTAAATAAGCTTTCCATTCTTTCCAGCTCTTCTGTGTAGTTGGTCAACTGCGGTGCTCCCTTTCCGTTGCTTCCAACGACCGCAGGCGTTGTCGTATCGTCAGTTCCGTCGGCATGCTTGTATTTATGGATGTAGCACTTTTGTCGGCCTCTAACAACCTGGTTGTCATCGCCAAACAGAGCAAGAGTGGTTCCTCCGAATGGAGTCGCATGGCAAAGATCGGCTTTGCTTGAGTCTGGTGAAAGATCCCATATCGTGATAGCCAACCGGGAGTTGGTGGGGATCGACTTGTATGATATTGGTAGCCGCAACCATTCATTCCATCTAACGAGTCACATTCCCATGTTAACCGTACTGCTCACTAGAGTCGCTCAAATGTGCCACGCATACCTTCTTTCTGGACGAGGTGATTTATATGATGTCTGGATAGGTACAGTCAGGGCCTTGGAACCGGCCCAGACTTGAACCGTGACATACAGCTCGGAGGAAAAACTGCATATCTAGCCATCAGAACACTATTTCCCATCGTTGTCTCTTGAATCACAGCACACCTCGTATTTGAACCAATATGGCGGACCTGAGGCCTCTCAAGGAGTGTCGAATACTTCGTAGGACGCCCGTCTCCATCTATACCAATTCTGAGATAGTGGTTAGCTGATGTTACACTGCCGATGAGACTTCGACGATGGCTTACATTCGAATACTGACTGGGCTTTCAATATCTCGAGATGCTGCGAAAGAAAATGGATCTATGCGACCATATTCGGCCATGGTGTCTCAAACTGCTGAGAATCCAAAAATCCAAGCAGTGACATGCAGGTGATGATGTCAACGGGGCACTGCACGCTTTATACCGGTTAGAGGTACCTGCCTGGTAGCTGTGCATGCGGGATGTAGCTCACATGCACGCACCAAGCTATCGGGGTAGTGCAATCAATGAGCTAAATACCCCGAAAACATACGTTGAAATATACTTAACTAAGAGTAAGGTTATAATAGAATGATTAATTAACCTGTTATAGTAATGGGGGGGGGGTTTAACTTGAAAAATAATAAAAAGAAAGTAAGAGTTTTAAAAAAGAAATAATATAAGTTATTTTTGCAAAAAAAAATAAAAAATACTTTAATTAAATAATAAGTTTTTCAAAAAGTATTAATAGATTGTATTCTTATATATATTATTCCTTGAATTATAATATAATTATAAATATTAATATAAATATATAAATTAAAACTAAATAATTTTTTTTATAAATTTATATAAAAATTATATTTATTATTAAAAAGTTAAGTAAAGTTATACTTAAGAGCCTAAGGGTAGTTTTTAATTAGTAATTTAGTTAACTTTTTAGGCTAGTTATTATTATAAGTAATAAAGTTAAAGTAGAAAATTATTATAAAAGTATAAAAATTATTACTAAAGTTTTTACTAAATACCTTTTATAATATAAACCCTTACTTAAAATACCCCTAGTACCTAAAGGTAATAACTAAATTAATTATTATTAATAAAGTAAAATTTTAAAAAAAAGTAAATTATAAAATATAAAAGTTATATTTATTATTAAAAGATTTAGTAAAACTATAATAATTAAATTAAAGAAAAACTATACCTTAGCCTTTAGTTTTAAATCTAAAATAAATTTATAATTTAATTTAATTAATTATAGCTGATTAAGTTAAATTTTAAAAATTTAAATTATAAAATATAATTATTAATTAAAATTTAAAACTAAACTTTAATATATATATATATATATATATATATATATATATAAGCCTAAATAATAAAGTTTAAGTATAATATAAGCTTTAAGTTTATAATTTATAATTTAATAACTTAACTAAATTAAATAAATTAATTATTTAATTAAATTATAAGAAATAGTAATAATTTTTAAAAAATAAATTATATATATAAAAGTTATATTTTTTTCTTAAGTATAAAAAATAAACTATATAAAAACTAAAATTAAAATAATTATTATTAAACTTTTATTTAGTAATTATTAGCTAATATTTTACTAATTTTTTTACTTAGTAATAGCTTTATTAATTTATATTTCCTTTTTTATAATTAATTTAAGTTACTTTTTTTTATTTTATTTATACTTTATAATTTAGTAAACTTTTTTTATAATATTAATAATATTAAAATTATAAGTTTTTATAATAATAATTATTATTATTTTAATAATAATTATTATTATTTTAATAATAATTATTATTAGTTTTTTATTATTTTTAGCTATTATAATTATTTATATATAAAATTTTAATTAATTATTAATTTATTTTATAATGATTATAAAAGTTTATTACTTTTATAATATATTATTTTATTAAGTAATTTTTTAATTTTAAAAATATTATATATATAATTTAATTTTAAGTAAAATTATTATTATTTTTTATAACTTAATAAAATAATTTTATTTAGTTTAGTTAAGTTATTAAATTATAAATTATAAGCTTAAAACTTATATTATACTTAAACTTTATTATTTAGGCTTTTTTCTATATTTTAAGTTTAATTTTAAATTTTAATTAATAATTATACTTTATAACCTAAATTTTTAAGGTTTAATTTAATTAACTATAGTTAATTAAGTTAAGCTATAAATTAATTTTAGATTTTAAACTAAAGGTTAAGGTATAGTTTTTCTTTAACTTAGTTATTATAGCTTTATTAAACCTTTTAATAATAAATATAACCTTTATATAATTTTTTTATATTAAAAACTTTTTTTTTTTTTTACTTTTTTAATATATTAAAAGCTAGGGTATAGTTTTTTTTAACTTAGTTATTATAGCTTTATTAAACTTTTTAATAATAAATATAATTTTTATATTATAAAAAGTAATAATAATTTTTAAAAATAAATTATATATATAATATTTTTAAAATTAAAATATTATTTAATAAAATAATATATTTTAAAAATAATAAACTTTTATAATAAAAAATAAATTAATAATTAATTAAAATTATAAATAATTATAATAACTAAAAGTAATAAAAAATTAATAATAACTATTACTAAAATAATAATTTTTATTATAAAAATTTATAATTTTAATATTATTAATATTATAAAAAAAGTTTCTTTTTTAAGTATAAAGGATAAACTACCTAAAAGCTAAAATTAGAATAATTATTATTAAACCTTTATTTAGTAGCTATTAGTTAATAATACTTTACTAATTCTTTTACTTAGTAATAGCCTAATTAATTTATATTTTCTCTTTTATAATTAATTTAAATTACCCTCTTCTGCCTTATTTATTCTTTAGGCTTTAGTAAACCTTTTTTATAATATTAATAATATTAAAATTATAAGTTTTTATAATAGTAGTTATTATTTTAGTAATAATTATTATTAATTTTTTATTACTTTTAGCTATTATAGCTATTTATAATAAACTTTAGTTAATTATTAACTTATTTTATAGTTATTTTAAGGGTTTATTACTTTTATATAAGGTATATTATTTTATTAAGTAGTTTTTTATATTATATATATAATTTATTTTTAAAAATTATTACTACCTTTTATAACTTAATAAAATAATTAGCTTATTTAGTTTAGTTAAGTTATTAAACTATAAGTTATAGGCTTAAAGCTTATATTATATTTAATTTTTATTATTTAGGCTTTTTTATATATTTTAAGTTTAGTTTTAAACCTTAATTAGTTATATTTTATAGCCTAAATTTTTAAAGTTTAACTTAGTTAGCTATAGCTAATTAAGTTAAGTTATAAATTAATTTTGGATTTTAAATTAAAGGCTAAGGTATAGTTTTTCTTTAACCTAGCTGTTATAGTTTTATTAAACCTTTTAATAATAAATATAATTTTTATAAAAAAAGTTTACTAAAACTTAAAAAATAAATATAATAAAAAAAATAATTTAAATTAATTATAAAAAAGAAAATATAAATTAACTAAGTTATTATTAATTAATAATTATTAAATAAAAGTTTAATAATAATTATTTTAATTTTAATTCTTAAGTAATTTTTTTTATTATTATAAATTTAAGTTATACTTAAATTAATATTTACTTAATTTTAAGTTAAACTTAAACTAAACCTAAATTAATAATAATTTTAATTTCTAAAACCTTTTACTAAGGGTTTAACTTAAATTTAAAATAACCCTAAGGAATAATTAATTAAGTATTTATTAAGGTATAACTTATATATATTTAATATATTTTTTTTCTTAAGAATAATAATTTTATTTATTTAAATACTATTTTTAATTATTATAAAGCTAGTTTATTATAATTATTATTTTTTTAATAAATAATAAATTAAGTATAAAATTTAATATTTAGTAAAAAAAATAAAAAGTAATAATATTATAAATATTAAGTATATTATAATTATTATTATTAACTATTACTTTTTTAAATAATTACTTAAATAATTAATAATAATTTATATTTAATATATTTATATTTATTATTTATATTATAAGTAAAATAAATTAAAAATTAACAAAAATTATAAATAACTTATATATATTTATATTATAACTTAAATATAAGCTATTTTTTTTAAAAAACTTTTATAATAGTAATTAATAAATTTTTACTATTTAAAAATATATTATAATATATAAATTAAGAATAAATTAAGTTTTTATTAATTTTAAAAAAAAACTAGTTTATATTTATTTAGTAAAATTTAATAAAAAGGTTTAATTTTATATTATAACTTATTATAAATTTATTTTAAAAAATAAAAATATTAAATTTAAAATTATTTTTAAAATATTTATTTATTATTTTTACTAACTTTTATTAAAAGAAATAACTTAAATAAAGCTTAATTATTTAATATAATAATATAATAAGCTTTTTATTATATTTTTTATATACTTTAAATAAAAACTAACTTTAGTTAAAAAGCTTTTATAAATAAATAAAATAAAACTAAATTATTTTTAATATACTTTTATATTAAAATTAAAAAACTATAACTTAGGCTATAAAGTTTTTTACTTTAATTACTATAAAGTAATAAAAATATATTAAAGTATTATAATTAAAATTAAAACTTATACTTTAAAGGAAAAATATTATTTTAAATATTTTTAGCCTTAATATTAAATTTTATAAACTAGAATTAAAAAAGTAATATTTATATAACTAAGGTAAATTTAATATATATAATAAAAACCTAAAACTAAAATACTTTAAGGGCTAAATAAATAATAAAAAAGGTTTTATAAAAAATATATAAAATAAAATTATATATATATTATAAATAAGGGATATATATAATTATATATTACCTTTATTAATTAATAATATATTTTATTATAATTTAAGCTATATTAAAAAAGAATTTATAAAAAGTTAATTTTTTAAAGAAATTTAAATTAAAAAAAAATAATATATTTTTCTCTTCTAAATATAAAGGATAAACTGCCTAAGAGCTAAGATTAAAATAATTATTATTAAACTTTTATTTAATAACTATTAGCTAATAGTAGCTTAGCTAATTTATATTTTCTTTTTTATAATTAATTTAAGTTACTTTTTTTTATTTTATTTATTCTTTAGGCTTAGTAAACCTTTTTTATAATATTAATAATATTAAAATTATAAATTTTTATAGTAATAATTATTATTTTAATAATAATTACTATTAGTTTTTTATTACCTTCAGCTATTATAGCTATTTATAACTTTAGTTAGTTATTAACTTATTTTATAGTAATTATTATAAGGGTTTATTACTTTTATAATATATTATTTTATTAAATAGTTTTTTATATTATATATATAATTTATTTTTAAAAATTATTATTACTTTTTATAACTTAATAAAATAATTAGCTTATTTAGTTTAATTAAGTTATTAAACTATAAGTTATAAACTTAAAGCTTATATTATACTTAAATTTTATTATTTAAGCTTTTTTATATATTTTAAATTTAGTTTTAAACTTTAATTAGTAATTATACTTTATAGCCTAAATTTTTAAAATTTAACTTAGTTAATTATAATTAATTAAGTTAAGCTATTATGATAGCTATAGCTTAGCGTACCCTAGCACACCTAGCAGGCCTAGGGCCTGCTATTGGACCTTTAGTCAGCAGCTATAGCGGCCAGCTATAGCTATAAAAAGGGCTTGCAAAAGCCCTATAGCTTAAATCAATTCAACAACCTTCCTTCCACCGTTAAAGGTCCCAATCTTTTCCATGCAATAAAATAGTAACCGAGACAGGGGGAAATCTCGCTGGTACCTTATAGTTGAAATTACATATAAATTCCTAGGTCTTTTGACCTAGGGGTACAGCAGCTGTTTCAACAACACGTCAGCCTTATAGCAGCTTCAAGGCCAAGATCACAGACAAAGGCAGCTGTAAGAGTCTTTCCGGGCTTGCGATCAAACGAAGGTCGATGACCGGTCTGATTGGAACGCGGCTACAGAAAGCCAGCAATCAGGAAGTCAGCTATAAGCTAGCTGTCAAACAGGCTTACATACAAATTTATATAGCGATTAGTTCCAGCAGAGGCACCTTTTGGCTGCCCCAAGGACCTGCGATTAATCCAGACTAAGGAAGCTGTTCAAACCCAACAACGCTATTCCCTTTAACTAGGCCTGAATAGCAGCTTTTTTTTCAAAATTGCAATAACTATCTATTTAATCAACACAAGCCCGATTAAACAACGCGGCACCGATCGAAAAATGCAATATCAATTAAATAACGCGGCTGCAATCTGGTGGAAGGACCAGAAGGTCTATAAGCGATTTTCGTGTTCAACCCCGCACCTTACGGCCTGCTATAGCAGATCCAATTTCGGCAGGCCTGATTAATTGATTTAACCGGCTGTTTTTCCCGAATTTTTTTTTTTCGGGCCCTTTTTATTATTTAGTTGTGTTGTGTTTTAGTTGTTTTTTGGTTGATTTTTGGGCTTGATTTTTAGGCTTGATTTTTGGGGCTTGATTTTCTAGCTTGTGTGTAATTTAGCGAGGTGGCTCTAGCTAAATTACAAGGGGAGGCTTATGATAGCTATAGCTTAGCGTACCCTAGCACACCTAGCAGGCCTAGGGCCTGCTATTAGACCTTTAGTCAGCAGCTATAGCGGCCAGCTATAGCTATAAAAAGGGCTTGCAAAAGCCCTATAGCTTAAATCAATTCAACAACCTTCCTTCCACCGTCAAAGGTCCCGATCTTTTCCACGTAATAAAGTATATTAAATTATATTAAGTTAATAATAAAATTATTTTTAATTAA
>NW_026946453.1:0-73230 GCF_033847375.1 Trichoderma aggressivum f. europaeum | reverse complement strand
ATAAATTAATAATATACTTAAAAAAATAAAAAAAGTTTTATACTATAAGGAAATTATTAAAGGTTTACTATAACTCTTATATAATACTTATAAAGTTATTTTTAAAAATATTATAGCTATAGTAACTTAATTAATAATAATAATACTTTATAAATTTATTTAAGTACTTATTAATAAAAAAATATAAAATTATAATAAAATATATATTATATAAGTTAATATAAGTAGCTAAAGGAAAAAAGATTTTTTTTTTTTATTAAGTAAACTAATATAATAGGTAAAACTATATATATATTTATAATATAGTATTTTATAATTATAATAAATTAATAAAAAGCTAAAAATAATAATAAAATATACTTATATTTTTAAAATATTAATATTTAGTAATAGATTAAGCTTTATAATTAAAAAAGTTATAATAATAGTAATTAATTTAAAACTAATTTTAAAAGTATTACTAAGTAAGAATACTTTATTTTTATTATAAATTAATTACTAAAGGGTATAAGGTTAATTTTTAATTATAAAAGGAATATTAACTTTTTAAAAACTTAATATATTTATAAAAAATTAAATATACTTAAGTATAATATTAAAGTTTAAGTATAATTAATTAACTTTAGCTTTTTTAAATATAATATATTTATTATTATTAAAATAAAGTATTATAATAAGTTTATAAAAATAAAGCTTAAAAAAGCAGAAATTATAAAATTAATTATAAAAAGGGAAATAAAAATAATAATTTAGTTATAAAAATATTAAAAAGGTATTATAAAAAAGAAAAGTAAAACTAATTATAATATTATAAAGTTTAAAAAAAAAAAAAAAAAGCTTAAAGTTATAATAATATAAAATATTTATTATAATTAAATATAATTATAAGTTTTAATTTACTAAGTAATAAGGGCTATAGTAAGTAAAGTAAAGTAAATATAAGGTTATAGTAAATTATAATTAATATATAGTTACTTAAGCGCCTAAAAGTTATAAAAAGAATTAGTAAATTTTACTAAAATAATTATATTATATTATAATATAAAAACTATATTTTAAAAAAGGGATATTTATATAATAATAAAGAAAATAATAAATTATATATTATTAATTATATTATTATTTATAATTATTATACCCTTATTTATAATAACTTCCGCTTAGGTTACCTTACCTTTATAAACTAAAAGGGAAAAAATAATAATAAAAAAACCTACTCCCCTTTTTTTTAAAATAATATCTTAAGAAAAAGTAAATTAATAATATTAAAATTATAATAAAGAAAAAAAAATATACTTATATATAAGTAAATAATAACTTATATATTATTTATAAAAAGTTTATAATATTTAATTATATTTTTACTTTTATTATATTATAAGCCTATATTTAATAATAAGTAAAAGTTATACTTATTATAACTAAGGTAGCTATAGTAATAATTACTATTATAATAACTATTATTAAAGTTAATATTATATTATTATAATTATAAAAAGCTTTTTAATATTATACTTAAAAAAGTATAATAATAACCTAAAGTAAGTTAAAAGTAAAACTATAATAAAAAAATAATAATATATTATATTAGGTTAAGGCTTATAAAGCTTATTTAATAATAACTAAGCTATTTATTAATATTAAGTATATATAAAAATATAGTTTTTTTTATAAAATTTATAAATATAAATAATATATTTTTTATTATAATTTAAATAATATATTAATAAAAAGCTTAATATAAAAAAATTATAAAATATATATTAATAATAACTATATAAATTAATAAAGGGTTATTATTTATTTATTTATATATATAATTTAAATATTAGTAATAAGGGATATTATTATTTATAAATTAAATATATAAATATTATAAAAAAAATAAAAACTTACTTAATAAGCTTAAAAGTATTTATTTTTACTAAAATAGCTAATATATAAGTAATTATAATATAAAAATAATATAATAATTTTAAAAATAATAAAAAATAAAAGTATTTATTTAAGGAAATTTAATAAAGTTTAATATAATTATATAAGTTTATATCCTTTACTATTACTTTATTTCCTTAATTATATTATAAAAACTAAGGGTATTATAAAAGTTAAAGAAAAATTATAAAAGGTTTTTAATAATATTTAATTTTATATTTAATTAATTATTCCTTTTAAAAAAAAATAAATTAAAATAATAATATATTTATAATAAAAATAAAGTAAGTTTAAAGCTTAAGCTTACTTATAATATAACTTAAGTAAATATTACTAAAACTAGCTCTTAAATTCTTAATTAAAAAAGGTAATTATTAAAAATACTAAGGTAATACCTTAGAGAAAAAGGTAATATATTAAAGCTAAGTAATAAACTTAATATTAAGGCCTTAAAAATATATTAACCTTATAGTAAAGCTTAGTATTTATATTATAATATTACTTTACTTATACTAAGAAGGCATAAGCTAAGGGCTATATAATCCTTAGTATAATAATAAGTATTATATAATAACTATAAGTTTTATAAAATTATAAAAAGTTAAAGATAAATATAATTACCTTTATATACTTATTTTATATACTTAATATAAAGCTTTTGTAAACTTACTCTTATATCTCTTTACTCTCTTCTACTAACTTAACTTCTGACAGAAATAAAAAGGGGAAAAATTAAAAAAAAATTATCCCTAACCCAGGATTCGAACCCAGAACTACCACCCCTTTTAGGCTTAGTTCCGCGCAATAGGCTTCCCTAAGTGTCACCGGCCATGCTACCATTACACCAGTCAGGGTTTTTTTTTTAATTTAGTTATAAAATATAGTAAAATTTTACTATATAACCCCTTTAGTAAATATTACTTGCTATAGATACTACGGATTTAAGTTATACTTAAATAAATAGCTTATATATTAAAAAGTAAAAAGTTAGAATAGGTTTCTAAGTAATATATATAGGAGCAGTCCTTTTATCTACGCAATTTACTAAGTAAGGCTTAAAATATATAGGTATTACTAAGCTAATTAATATAGCCCGCCCCTTAAATAAAGGAAAAAATAAGCTACCTTAGTAAGGGGAAGATAAATAGGGACCATAAACTAACAAGTGCGCACAAGGCCTTAATATATTCCCAAGGGGTTATGTAGTGGAAAGAAAACACTGCTGGTCTAGCCCTATAATTTATATATAATTAGCGGCTCTATTTTTTATTTACTACTTAGGGGTCTATCCCTTTACGTACCATAAGATATTAGTTATATACTGTATCCACTGTTCTTCTTATTTAAGGTAAGATTTCTCAATTTATGACTATTTGATTGGCTACTTCTTTTGTAGCTACATAGGCGGCACCTTATGGCACTCAAAGGGATACAATAAATAAGCACACACACTAGAGCAATATAAATAACACTACTCATACAGGGGAATTGATTGGCATATCCATGTGTGTATTGTTTAATTCTGTGTGCTAATTGTTTGTAAATTCCCAGTTATTTTACAAACCCTAAGCTTTCTTAGCTCTCTTTCTATAAATATAAAATCAGCTCTAACTCCCGGCCTATAACAGACCGGTCTATACTAAATAGTATAGCATAGTTCTTAAGGTAATAAACTAGTCGCAGTTTATATTAACAAAGACAGTAGGGTATAAGTTAGGCAATCTTATTATATAGCTAGTAGGTTAAATACTAAGATTAATCTTATTACTATATTAACAACTAACTATTTAAATTATTTAGTAAGTATTTTAGCTAAATTATATATTTAGTTATATCTTTATAAGTAACCTAAGTTAACCATTACTAAGGGTTAGTCTTATATAAGAGCGCCTTAATATTTAGGTTGCCCTTTAATATTATATAATTTAATTAGTAGTTAGTTTATAGTTTTTCCAAGGGTATATACTTTTTTCTAAGTAATATAAGATATTAAATTATAATATAATATTCTCCTTCCATTAGTTTTATCCTTAAGGCCAGTTATAATAGCTATACGTTAGCGTAGTTATATTTCTATTTATATATAACCTATACTATTTTTATTATAGGGTATATTATAACTTACCCCTTTTATTATTTTATTATACTATTATACTAATAAAATACCAGTAAGGTATTATTCTTAAATTCAGGCGTGTATTACTCCTTATTTTATTAAGGAAAAGCGTAAGTAGGTAAATAATAATTAAAAGAGTTTATTTAACTAAATATTTATTATAGGAGTTATTAAAATATTTTATTTTTATTATATTACTGCGGGGAAAAAGAGTAAATATAAATTTAGTAGTAGATTTATTTACTATTAATAATATATTTTAGAGAAGAAAAGTTATAATAGGGGTATTATAGTAACTTTTTATAAGTGCTTTCTTTTAGTAACCTTAGATTATAGCTTATCTTTACTAGTAGCTTATTTACAAAAGGATTATAAAAAGTTAGCTGCTTAGGAAAAAGAGGCTAAGGCAGTAGTAACTAAAGTATTAGCTAGACTATAGTATATTTATAAGTTAAAATAAAAGACTAAAAAGTAGGGTAATATAATATTTAATTATAGTATTAAAGCGCTAGACGCTTAAGACGGGATTATTACTTAGGAAACTATTTTTAAACAGTTTCTTATTTAAGACGTTTATTTATTAGATATACTTAATAATATTAATTAGTCCTCCTTAAGCGTAGATTTAGGGTTATTAGGTTTAAATCCTTTAGGGCTAGTGGGAGATATTCTTTTATTACTTTCTTAGCTAGCTTTATTTTTATTTAGTATTCTTAGTTTATTTATTTTATTTTAAGTCCTATTTCTATAAGGAAATTATTTAGTATTGCCTTTAAGTAGTTAAGGTTATTAGCGGGTTCCTATATATTTTTATTTTTATTATAGCCTTTCTATTTTATAAGGTATTCACGCTATCCTTATTATTTATTAAGGCTAGGCCTAGTAGTAATAATTATTTTAACTTTATATTTTTCTTTAACTACTTTTATAGTAATTTTATTATAAATAATTTCTCTAGTATTTTTATTTACTAATACTTTTTTTAATAATAAAACGTAAAAAACAGGGTGTAATTTAATAAATTTAGGTAGCTTAAGTTTATAGTTTACTTCCTTAATTTTCTTTAAAATTTTATAAGGCCTAAGCTTATAGTAGTTAAGTTTATTACTTAGCCTGTTTATTTTAATATTAAGGAGTTTCTTACCTTATATATAGTAAAGTAAGTAAATTATATCTCCTTCCTAAAGGTTTAGTTCTTTAATCCTTCTTTAATTTATGTATTTACTTATATATTTATAAATAAATTTAAGTTATCCTTATAGTTTTTTATAAAGTTTTTTTATATTTTCTATATATATTCTTGCTTTTTTAGTATATAATCCTTATTTTAGGGGTTAATATACTTATAAAGTAAAGCTATAGTTTATATAAAAAAGTATTACCTTTATTAACTCTAACTTAATACTATTATAGTATAGCTAGGCTGTTAATAGGTTTATAACCTAGTTATCCTAAGCTAGGTTAATATAACTTCTTAAGTATATTTTAATAATTTAATTTAATTATTTTATTTATTTATTAGTCTATAGGTAATAAGTAGTACTAAGTTTATAATTTATTCTAAGGTAAGCTATAAGTACTTACTAAAAGTATAATATATAGGTAAATCCTTAATTAAAGATTATTTCTCCTAGTACTTTATATTTACTTTTTATATATCTTATATAAATATAAGCTTAATCTTTAGCTAAGTTAGTTTCCTTATTAAAGATAAAATAAGTTTTCTTAAAGAGTTTATTAATAATAATAAAAATACTATTATATTTAAATCCTATAACTAGATTTTTAAATAGTAGTAAATATATAATATAGTTAAATATAACTAATTCTTAGGGTAGATTTAGTATAGGTAATAGTTATAATTTACTATAGGGTAGATATTAGCTATTTTTTATTTTACTATATATAACGTAGTATAAGACTACTTCTTTTACCTATTACTTAATTTTTTTAAATTTATAATATTATTAAACTTATTATATAGTTTTAGTAATTCCTTTATAGCTATATAATTTATATTTATAAATATAGGTGACTACTTTCTTATATAATTTTTCAGGTACTTATATTTTATTATTAAGTATGGGATATTTTAATTTTATTATAACGCCTTTGGGGAATTACTTTTATTTCTAAAGTTTAATATATTTTATAATTTCTATTAAAAATAAATTATCTTCTTTAACTTTAAAAATAAAGTTAATTTATTATTACTCTAGGGCTTTTTACTTATTAAGTTATAGGACTTATATAATAAAATTTAGTATTTTTTAAAAATAATTAAGCCTTTAGCTAAGAGTATTAGCGCAGCTGTTCTTAAATCCTTTATAGTAAATTATTTTATAGTTAAATATAGCTAGGAACTTAAAATACTTAACTTATTTTCTAAATAACTATTAAGTTATTGTAAAAAACGTAATATTTTTATAATTAGTATAAACCTTAATTTTATATATACTTTTAAGGCAATAGTATTTTTAGTATTTAAATATAGTAATAATAGCTATAAATTCTTTATTATAAATAGGGTATTATAAAGCTAGTTTATATAGTTTCTTAAAGAAGAATATAATAAGTCTTAGTTTACTATTCTTATCTAGTTAATTAATTTATTTACTAATAGTATAATCTAAGGTATCTATTTTAATTATAATTAGTTTATTAGGATTAAATATAGTAAGTATTAGTTTTAAAGTTATAGTATCTTTAAGTTACTTAAAGGCAGTATTAATATTAAGGCTCTATAGGAATTTTTAATTCTTTTTAGTAAGATTTATTAATAGTATAGTGATTTTAGTAAAGTTTTTTATAAACTATTAGTAGTAATTAATAAGTTTTAGAAAGCTTTATACTTTTTTAATATTATTTAAGGGTTTTTAATTTTTAATAGCTTTAATTTTCTTAGGGTTTATTTAGATTTCTCTAAGGGTAATAATATATTTAAGGAATTTTACTTTTTATATATAGAATTAATATTTCTTAGGGTTAATTAATAAATTAGTATCTTAAAGGGTCTATAATACTTAATAAATATACTTTTAGTATTTTTTAAGGGTTTTTAAAAAGATAAGAATATTATTAATATATATAATAATAAAGTTATTTAAGTATATCTTTAGTATATAATTAATTTATTTCTAAAATAACGCAGGGGCATTAGTAAATCCTTATAGTATAACTAAGTATTTATAAAGACTATATTATATTTAAAAAGCGGTTTTTTATTTATCTCCTGCCTTTATATAAGTAAGTTTATATACTTTAGTTAAGTTAAGCGTAGTAAAGTAGTTTATTTTAGTAAAACGTTCTTTAATCTTATTAATTAGTAGTAATAGGGTTTTATCTTTAATAATAATATTATTAAGCTAGTAATAGTTAATAACTAGTTAAAGTTTTTTATTTTTCTTTAGTATAAAGATAATAAAGTATTTAGTAAGTAAATTAAAAATATAAATATATCCCTTCTAGAGTTATTCTTTAATCTATTCCTTAAGTATTTTAAGCTTAAATTTACTAAGGTTATAAATCTTATAGAACTTTAGGGTAGTCCCTTTTTTTAATATAATTTTATAATCTTATTTTAAATATATTAGCAGCCCTATTTCTAGGGTTTTTTAATATAATTTCTTATATTTATAATACTGCCATAGGACCTTTATTATACACTGTTCCTTAGGATTAAGGTTAGCTTTCTCTTTAGCTTCTAAAAAAGCTTAATTAAGATTTTAGAGTTTTATTTATATTAAAGTAATTATTTTATAAATTCTTTATTATTTTACTTTATTTTATTTATTCTAATATTATTATAGTATTTCTTAAGGGGCCTTAAATTTAACTTTTTTTATTTTAGATTTTCTATTTTCTAATTTAGGAAGCTTTAGGTCTTCCAGTAATATACTACCCTTTTATTACTTCTCCTAAGATAATTATAATTTAGGTTTTAATATCCTTAGTAAACTAAAGTTATTTACTTAACTTACTTAGCCTATCTCTTAGTTAACCTAAGGGTTACTCTCCCTTAGCTATATATATTTTAATAAGGCTTTAAATCCTAGGATATTTAGTATATTAAAACTAATTTTCTTTATTTTACCTTAGATTTTAATATTAAGGAAAAATATCTTAGTGTTAATAATCTTTTTATTATATTTAAATTTTTAATTATTTATAGTAAATATATTATAGCTTTTATTACCTTTATTTCTATATAATAGTTATAGCTTAAATATAAGTATAAGTAAAATATAATTACTTTAGGCTCTACTATTAAGAAATATTATAAGTTTATACCCTTTAATAATTACTTTTATTAAAAATTTTAATAGTTATATTAATTATATAATAGTATTAATAAATTCCTTAGGGAGGTTATCCTTTTTTTTAGGATTATTATCTTTTAGAGTTTCCTTATTCTCTTTAAGCTAAATTTTATAATAAATATTTTTAAAATTAATAACTATAAACTATTTTAGCTATTTCTTTTTAAAGTTAATATTATTAATATATAATAGTGTTTATAGTACTTAAGGATTTTTATTATATATTTTGCATTAATAATAACTATAGATAGGTATATTTATAAAGTTATATTTATAATAAGCCTTACTATTATTTATACTTCCTTATCCTTTATAAGTTTAAAAATTATAGCTATAGTTATATAGCTTTTTCTTAATCTATATATTATAGTAGTAATCCTAGTAGTAACATTAGTATTATTTTACTAAATTATATTTTTTAAAATTTAGGGATTTATATTATTAAGTATATTATTCCTAGACTTTAGAGATTATATAAGTTCTATAGTAGAACTTAGTATATAATTCTAGGTTTTTATAATTATATTCCTTAGTAAAGTAAATATTATATTATACTTTTTCTTAATTTATAAATTATTATTATATTTTAAAGTTATTTTTCCTAAGGATTTTAACTATAGGTTTAAATACCTTAAGGGTGTTAATTTAATTAGGGTTTATAAGTAATATTATATAAATTTATATATACTGCTATACCTTAGGTATATCCTATAGCAGGGGTATAATATTAATTATAATAGTATTAGTAGTTTTTAATAGGGGTATAGCGTTATATATAAATACTATATTCTTAGGGTTATTAGCCTTTCTTAAGGTAGGTTTCTTTACTAGGGCTTATGTTAGTTTATTAAGTTTAAGTTTCTCTATAACTTAAGCTATATCTAAGTTAAAGATCCTATTATTACTATATTCTTAATCTAGTAGTTACTTAAATTTATAAATAGTGTTAATAGTTTATTTAAGTTATTTTTATAGTTTATTAATTTTCTTAAATTAATAGTTTTAAGCTATATAGCCTTTTTTACTATAGTTATAATAAAGGAATTTCTTTCCTTTAGTAATAGTATTAAAGTCTATTTATCTAGGGTTTATTTTATAGGCGTAAGTAATTTCTTTATATTATTTCTTACCCTAGTTAGCCTTATAGTAGTGTAATAGGAAAGGTTATAATTTCCCCTTACACTTCTTTTAGCACTTATACTACCTATTATTAATTTTAATAGCTTTATTTATATATTCTTAAAGGGTGTTAGAATAGTTAAGTTTATATAGTTTATTTTTTACTTCTTCCTTTAATCCTTTATAAAAGTATTCTATTAAGGGTTTATATTTTTATTTAAGCTTTAAAAAGATTTATATAAACTAAGAAATATACTTAAATATAGCCCCTTTTTAGCGAAGATTCTTAAGTTTTTATTTAGTAACCTGTTCTTTATTAATTATTCCGAAAACTAACTAAAGTATAATTTTAAAGTTTATATAGTTTAAGAAGATATAAGTAGTTTTACTATTATGGAATATATCCGTAGTTTTAATATAGTTTTTTGTAATAGGTTTAAACTAGTTAAGTATAGCTTTTTTTATATAGTTAAAAGTATAAAAAATCTTATTTTTAATAGTTAGGAATTATTTACTATTAATAATATAATAAACCTTAAGTTAACTAAGAAAGGTTTATAAAGTATTAGTCTTTTTAGTAAAAGGTCTTAGTTACTTAAGTTTAATTATTTTAGTAGCTTTAGTATCCTAGGCTAACTTTAGGTTATTCTTTAGTTAGTTATTTTATACTTAAAGTTTTTTTAAAGCTATAGTAAGGCTTTTAAGAATAATAACAGGTTTAGGGATTTAAAAAGCTATAGTGCTTTCTATTGCCTAAATAGTATATAATACTAATCTAAATAAGAGTTATTAATATATAATAGACTAGTTTATATTAAATAGTATAGCGTAGTTCTTAAGGTAATAAACTAATTATAGTTTATATTAACAGAGGTAGTAGGGTATAAGTTAGGCAATCTTATTACGTAGCTAATAGGTTAAATACTAAGATTAATTTTATTATTATATTAATAACTAGCTATTTAAACTATTTAGTAAGTGTTTTAGTTAAATTATATATTTAATTATATCTTTATAAGTAACCTAAGTTAACTATTACTAAGGGTTAGTCTTATATAAGAGCGCCCTAATATTTAGGTTGCCCTTTAATATTATATAATCTAATTAATAGTTAGTCCGTGGTTCTTCCAAGGGTATATACCTTCTTCCAGGTAGCATAAGATATCAGATTATAACACAGCCAAAGGCAATATCGCAGAGTCAGCCATCGCCGTAAGCAAAGATCATAGTAATCTAGAACAAGAAAATGAAAATGCAGATCAGGATATTGGCTGAAATCGTTAATTAAAGAGCAATCCTATTTTCACTATAATGCGTTCCTACTTTCACCCTAAGGCTCTATGTCGTTAGCTGCACTAACCCCCTATCATCATAATGACCACGCCCGTCTGCTCCCCCATAGATAAGCCTCTAACCGGCAGATTAGTAGTTAGGTGGGTGACCACCAGCGAACACCGGCTGTTGTATGTTTTTTTTTTTCGCTTTTTGTTTTGTCTTTTTGGGCATTTTTTTGGTTGTCGTTGTTGTCTTGCTTTTGCCCTGTGGTGATCCCCCACTCGTGGCCACTATCAGAGGGCGGGCTGTGTGGGGGCTTGGGCACATGCAACCGCGGTGGAAAATTCAGGTCCAGCCACGCGCTTATCTCAAGTCAAATGGATAAAGAACAATAGAAAGAGATGAAAAGAGTAAACTTATTAGTTTAAAAGTAATTGGTATATAGACGTTGTGTGTAGATCGAGACTAGGGAGCCTGTTTAGCTGTAATGGCTAACTCAACAAAAGGTTATTACCAAGGCCTTGGTTCTTAGCTCAAGTCAATTGGCAACACTGGCTGTCATGTGTTCTTTTCATTTACCCTTTGATTAACATCTTCTTTTACTCAAACAAACCATAACGAAATTTCCACATAAAGACAAATTATTGGTATGGACCTACAATCAAACCTCGTAATGCGAGTTGAGCGTTCAAGCATCTTCCCCAATCTCGCTGTTCCACCTACTACATGTGCCCCGGCATCTGCTCACCTGATACCAATGCAGAGACTCAAACTCCCATTACGCTGAGGTATATAAAAGCCACGCACTCATCTCTCTGAACGACTTTTCCGTTTACACACCCTCAATGCTGTCATGTCTTTCCGTCGTTGGTAGCTTTGTTGACCCGTGCTTGTAGCGATCGACTCCCTACGGAAGAGTAATATTCGTTGGCAGACACGGTACAGTGGAGATGAGATCAAATAATCTTCATACTGAGCACTCTCGGGGCGGAAATAGTTACCTTTAGCAAAGCGTAGAGATACGGCACATAGACCACTGCGCTGGCTCCGGTATCTCCTTTCTCACCTTGACTAGAAAATGTAGAGCTGGCAACCTTGTCCTTTTTGGCTGTGGGCTTGATCCAGACATTGCCGAGAACCAAGCAAGCAAGGATACTCAACCCAAGCATCGGCAGAATGGAAATGAAAGCCCATTCAACTCCGCTGCGGCCTGCTTCCCTCACAGTGGCCTGCAAGGCGCTGGGTAGTTTTGTAATGGCGTCCAGCGACTGGATGTTCTGAGCACTGATACTCCCAATATTTCCCCCATTGGAGATTGGAGGATAAAGAAACAGAGGAAGTGGCTGAAGCAAACTTGGAGTTGAACACGGCGTTCATGATTGTCAACCCTAGAGTGCCTCCAAAGGGCATTGCAAACCGCATAAGCGACATGGCTGAATAAACGCCAACTGAGTATGGCACAGCATTGTGTTAGTGAGAAACATGACTTTGGAAGCAAATCGTGGGGAAACTGACTTGCAATTCCTGGAATATAGTATAGTAATTGAATACCTGCCTGCGAGGCAGGTTTACCCTCCACCAATGTGAAATAGATTCCCACGAGATAAAACACGGCATACATAGCTAAAAGAGTCAAGATTAGTATTCGTCAGCAAAATACAAAGAGAAAGGGGAAGATAAAATAATGCAGAGACACTAGAGGAGTACTTGGCAGAACAATGGGGAAAGGGGGGTTGATGAATTCACCAGCTCCAGCAGAGAACTGAATCACCGCTATAACAGTTGTATCTTTTCGAGAGAAGAGATCTAAAGGCAGCATAGGTGACTGCCGTGGAAACAGCCGCGCTAGTATCCTACCATCTCCCAATAGGCATTCGTATACAAAGAACACGGGCAGCAGAGCGGCCCCGACGATAATGGGCACTAGGACCTGTACAGAGTCCCATGAGAAACTACTCCCTCCCCGGGAAGCGCCGAGAATAATAAGGCCGGCAGCAAAAATAAATAGAATGACGCCGCCTATGTCAAGAGTTGCCAATACCGGGAAGATAGTAGACCACGTAGAGTCCTTGTGGAAGTGGGTTCCCTCTAGCAGCTCGTTGCGCAGAACGAAGAAGAGAAGGATATGTGA
The DNA here is from genome assembly GCF_033847375.1 of Trichoderma aggressivum f. europaeum. Classification (NCBI taxonomy): domain Eukaryota; kingdom Fungi; phylum Ascomycota; class Sordariomycetes; order Hypocreales; family Hypocreaceae; genus Trichoderma; species Trichoderma aggressivum. The sequence goes on along the minus strand of NW_026946453.1, from coordinate 60,335 downwards.
TACCACAGTAATCTGAAACGTCGGCCGTAGATTACAAAGAAGAAGGGAATAGATTTAAGTGAACTTTGCTACTTACTGTGATGGAAATTACAAAGACATATCTCCAGTTTGCCTGAGAGGTACTATGTGTTGGCGATGTTTACCGAGCCTACATGACAATGGAGGGCCAGCATATCACATACGTCCGTCGGATGTCTGCGAATTCGAACACATCAGATTTTATACTGGGGATTTGTATACTCGCAGCACGATAACCGGTGATGATTGCTTGCCGGGCCGCAGGGAGCGAGGACGCAGGCCAGTCACTTACCCGCCAATCAGCGGACCTATGGCATACGTGCTGCCTGACACGATTGTGAAGAGAGTGTTATTCTTTGCGTTCTCTTCCAGCGTGACTTTATCAGCCAAGATGACAAGAATGATGCTGCTCAATCCAGCCGAGGACAGCCCCTGCAACGCGCGGCCCAGCAGGAGCATGCTCCAGGACTGAGCAGCGGCACAAAGCACACTCCCGATTACTGTAAAGAAAAGAGCCACCTGTAACGAAACGTGCCGACCAAAGACATCTGCAATCTGGCCATAGAAAGGAATGAAGGCCGTTGAAGTGAGCGTGTAGGCAGTGACTATCCAGTTGTGCTCGTCGAACTTGTCTGCGAAGCACAAAGGATTAGAATGCGGTAACGGCAACGGCAACAATAAGAATAACGGAAACGTTGTGATATGATTCTATCGATGTGGATTGGGCACTTTACTTACCGAAATGGGACGCTATAAAAGGAAATGCTGTCGCGACGACGGTCAAGTCCAATGAGGCGAGGAAATACGGCAGCACCAAACCTGCAATCAGCTTGATTCTGTACTTTGTGTTATTTCGCTTGGATTTCTTCACGCAAGCGCGGGCCTGGTTTGGTTGATCAGAGGCGTGTCGGCTCTCTGCATCCAGGGGTTCCATCATGAATGCGCCGGTCGAATCGCCAACATCTCTCCTGGGGACATCATGTTGGGGACACCGTTTAGAGTCATTTTCTATCAGAGACTGAGAAGGAAGGCCTGTTGTTTCCTGTGGCGATACTCGACCGTGGGCATGATCGTCTGCACGACCGTGAGCCTGCTCGCGGTAGTAGTCGTATTGATGTGTTCGTGGCAATTCTTCCGCAGTAATCATCGTCGAGCAAAGTTTGACTACTCTTTGAAATGTAAAAGATGAACTGTGGTAACTCGTAAAATGTCACGAATGAGGTATCAAGTCTTAAGAAACATGGTTTGGAACAGTGTAATACAAGACGCGAGTGCGATACGGAGTAGGACTTGTATACACTTATATAGACAAGTCGACGATGTTTCCGCCATGCATATCCGTCATTTCAACTGCATATACATCTATGGATGGATGCGATATAATTGATAGATACCACTAAGAGAGCTTTGCTCGAATCGAATCAATTGCTCGGGTCGCTTACTCGAAACAGAAATATGATGAGAACGGTGGTGAAGATCTCCTGTCCACATAGTTAATCAACGCAAGCACTGCCGCGCATACATCCTCAAGGCGCAGTCTACTTGAAAAAACGTATGCGTGTAACAATACTAAAGTTCTCTCGTGAGATTAAAACCCCGGATAGTCTAGAAGCATCGCCAAATTAGAGTCTCGCATGGTCTCGCGATCTTTCTAATTGAGAAGCATAGACCAACTCTCACAATGCTTCCGTTTTAGGCCTGGTAGATCTACAGAGGATATACTCGTAAGTAAGGAACGAGTTGTTTGTATATGTGTGCGACACGGAGTAAGCCCTCACTAAGGCTTCTCAAGCTTTGCTCTATGGAAACTCTGCTTGAAAACTAGATGAACCCATCTGGCCGTCCATGGCTAAAGGATAACGAGCTGTAACGCTTGCCTTGATTGTGAAGAATAGTGCTTCAACAGGGTCCAGCGATGAGCGTTTGAGAATCCTGGACAATGCATTCCTGCGGGTTAAATGAGTTGAAAACCAAGCCCGTTTACTAGTAGTAGCGAGTCTGATCAATTACTGCATTGGCTATGCGTTCATCTAGACGGCTCTTAAGATATAAGTCAATCAGCCTTACAGAAGCCTGAGCCACAGCCGTGCTTGATTTGTCGGTAGTTCTATCTAGAGGAGATATAGGTTTGCACACGACGGCTAGGCGAATGGGGGGACTGTACACAAGGAGAGTGATGAAGCTAGATACCGCAATGAGATCGGACACAGCAATGTTTTCTCAACGCTGCTCATTTCATGCGGAGCGGTGAGTGATGGGGGAATCGCCATCACGTGAATTCGCTGCCCATCCCTTCACACATGACTACAAACAGCGGACAATTCGGGTCTCATCTGCTCCACCATAGACAGCTTCGAGCTACTAAGCGGCAAACCAGTAGTTGGGTGTGAATTCCGGCTTTTACAGGCTTTTCTTCTTTTGTTGGCATTTGGGTTTGTCTCTTTGTCTTGGTTGGAATTTTTCTCTCTGTTGACCCCCACCTACCGCTTATTTTGAGGCGGTAGGTGTCAAACTCCAAGCACATACGACCATATCCATCAGAATATATGGGATCCCGTCCGCTCTCCCGGAATCAAGCTGATGAGAGGCAGATTAGTAGTCAGGTGGGTGACCACTGGCGAACACCGGCTGTTGTATGTCTCCTTTTTTTGCTTCTCTTTTGCCCGACCTCTTTTTTTTCTTCCTGGTGGAATACGAAGTGCATATCCTGGGCATTATCCCGGTCATTTGCATGTGATGTGGGCTCGTGCGGGAATACCCCTGAGAAAACAAGGTTATCAATTGCCTTATCTGTGTAGATCTAATTGACATGTGAAATTGCCAGCATCCCGGCGTAGGTACTTGGTCATACCGTACTTGGATACAAGCTCGTCTGTTGGGTTTCCTCCCATGGCTCATCAACTGCTGTCTTCTATCTTAGTAGGTATCTATGTAGTCTTTCAGCTGTTTGCATGTGCTGAGGTGTACGTGGAACAAAGCATTGAGATGGCTGCCATTGATAATTTTGTATCATTCGCTGTGGCATAGGCACCTGGGTAGAATGACAGGAAGAGGCGGATCACAATAGTTTTTGATCTCTGTCAATTGTATGTATCTGGATGTTACCCCTTGAGCGACAAACCCATAATAAATACTATTTCCCTTAAAAGTTTAGTGCTATATCTATTGTGTCCTGCTCTCAGAATACAATTCTCTCCTCAATCCTAGTGACAGGAAGGGCTTTCATACTGTTGTCGACAGCACTCTCTAACGGTCTCTGGCCTCCAGCACATAAATTCAAGCTCAAGATTAGAATCTTTACACTATCATCATTTGATATCTGATAGCCATAGCTTTTGTGTATATGAGCCTTATCGTATTAGCTTGAATTTCGTCGCTACGGTTTCATCTTTGGGAAATGAAGGCTTATATAAACTGAGATTGCAAGCTTCTCAGTTTAAGATCCCGCAGCGCGTCGTAGCCAATCCTAATACTATAGGAGAAATTGTCTAATAACATAGCGATCTGTATCTCAGATGTGTACCATCCAACATTTAAATCCATCACTCATCATTGACATTCAAGTCCTAGCTACTGGCATTAATATCTGCGGATAATGTCATTTTGCTGCTCTTACTATAAGATTTGAGCTGGAAATTTTATAATAACCATACCATTAGAGTCATTTAGAAATGCCACCAAGGAGTTTGATATAGCAAAATCTCGTGCAGGTTCCAAAAACTAGGGTCCAAAATCCGGCGGTAAATAGAACACCCTTTCTGCGGATCGAGTAATCCAGTACCTATTGGTTCCTCTTTGGATGTAACAATACCTGGCTATCGAAACCTCCTCCCATAAATCCTCTGTCTTTTTATAAATAGCAGAATTACAGGTGTAAATCAGGTCTTTGGACTGGTCGAACGTTGATAGGTATCCGAAACTCTGCAAGTCAAACCACCATAAGGGATCTCCAGTTGTGGTGTCCAAGAGCTCTACTCGGCTCGATGAAATATAGACCAATATCTCTGAATCTGACGAAAAGTCAATCATCACACCCCGTTCGTTATTATCTCTAGAGATGCATTGGCCTGTATGCCTCTGTATAATTTCCAGTGGCCCAGATCTTTTCTCGTTGTAAACCAACGTCACATATGCTCAATCTGGAGATATTGCGATTGATTTCACCTGCCTGTAAAAAGTATTGCCAGATCGATATTTATACACACACTGGCGTGTATCGATATACCAGATACATATATCATGGCTGCCCGCAGCTAAATAGGTTGAACCACTGGAGAAGACTACTTGGGATGTTTCAGACTATATCTCATCTTCGTTACACCATCCTTCATCGACAAGGTATCGGAGTTGACAAATTGTTTCGCCTGTTGTAACATTCCAGATAAAAACAGTATTGTGGCCACAAGTTATGAGTTCAGAGTCGAGTGAAAAGGCTAGGGCACAGGATTCTTCTGGGCCAACAGTGAAAGTACTCTCGAGCACACGCAATCGATGGCCGGTGGTTCCGCTCCAGATGCTAATATCAGCATTTAGGGCGTGCAATGCCGCCACAAATCTTGAGTCTGGAGATATCACTACGTTGGTAAAATCGTAGTTGGAGTCTTCCACGCCTAGCTGATTATGACTGATATCCACATGCCGAATCTGAATAGCTCCTCCAATGAAATATGATGCAACCAACATTAAGGTTTTCCAATCAGGGGCAAATGCCATAGATCCTGAAGAACCTGTGACATTAGAGATACACTGTCCAGTTTCAATGCTCCAGAGCTCGAGTCCCCCAACACATTTCACTAGGAAAGATGAGTCCGGAGAGAAACAAATATAGTCCATAAATCCCTCAAATATGGAATATATTGGTTCCCATGTTTCAGTGTTCCAGAGCCTTAAATATAATGGAGATTCTAATGCAAGGAAATATCGAGAATCTGGCGGAAAGATTGGATACCGTCCCAACTGAGGATACTTAGGCGAACTGAGCTTATTGTAGCGAGAATCGAGATATTTTATGAGACTTCCTGTGTGTGTGCAGTGTATCTTCATCCCGTTTTGATCTGCTTAAGCTAGGAGACGAGAACTTGGCGAAAAGGCCTCCTGGGGCCTCTCTGATTGACCCCATAAACAATCGCAGACGACTGTCATCGTTTGCCAAATTTTGACCTTGCTAGTTTCATCATCGATATTCAATCCTGAATAGGAAGATGCTATCAGATCGCCATTCGGTGATAATGCAATAATATTGTTTATCGGGTTATGTTCTCTCAAATTGAGAGAGTACTCTTGAATGCAGTGCCTATCCTCTATGTTCCACATCTCCACTTCACCATTCTGTTCAACGAGAATAGTATCATTTGAGTTAGGGAGAAGAGCTAATCGAGCGCCTTCGCCAACTTCAAATTCAGCGTAGAGATCCCCTGTGTCGACTCTAGTGATAGTGAGAAAGTCGGAGCACAGCGAATATAATAATGATGAATCTGGAGAGAATAGCAGCACCCTTAAATCCTCCACCTCGTCTCTTTGAGGATTTGGTGGTAATTGTTCGTAGTAGTATAGAGGACTGATTGTGTGCCACATTCAACACAAAAGGCGATGGTCCCCAATGCTTATGCACAGTCTCTTCAAACGCGTCACGAATAGCGCTATCCGCCCGCTCAAAGGCAATAGCTGAGAAGTAAAGCTGCAATGGCCAATTCTCCACGGTATCCCTGGAATGTAGAAGAAATTGATGACCGTCTCTAATGAGAAGATGCAGCTCTTTCTGGAGAATATGATCTTCATGTACACAGTTCTCTGCTTTGCATTCAATCATGTCGTTCAGCTTTTGGAAGATATCCAAAGCATGTGGTAGACGGTGCATGAGGGCCAACGATTCCACGCAACGGCTAATGTTTTCATAAGAAATATATGTACCGTTGTATCAATATCCATAAGCTGTTGTTCGCTTTCTGAGGTTGAAGGATAACGAGAAAATAAATGCTGAGCCCAGAAAACACAACAGTATTTTATAGGAGCCATAGGATCGGGAATCTGTGGTTGTATCTCGTTAATGTGTATTCCAGGTCTTTTGAGCCCGTATACATCGTATTTGAGAAATTTAGACATTGCCTCGGTTGATGTTTGAAACATTTTGAGATGCTGAGAACGCAGGCCTGATGGAAATTTCTCTTCAAGTACGTAATCTTTAGCTGGTTGATGTATAAAGTAGACAACATCATTTCGAATAGAGAAGATAGAGCCGCAGTCTTTTGTTATCGATTCCAAGTTGTGTAAGTTGACTGTGGAGTTAAAATGTTCCCACTGGTAGCTCATGAATGTGTAAAGCTCCTCCAGATGAAGTGGTCTTTTTGCTGTAGTAATGATTGATATAAGTAGTTGACAAGCGTCCTGGCCTTTCTTTTCTCCCGGATCATTGATATATTTCTTCGCACCATGTTCCAGCAGCTCCTTGGTGACTTCCACGCCGAACGGGCCAACCGCCAGATGGAGAACTGTATCGCCCTTCTTTGTGGTCAACGTGAGGTCAGCTCCGTGGCTAAGAAGTGCTTTCACCGCGCCAGTATTTTCCTCAAATGCTGCGATGTGCAAGGGAGTCCAGCCGTCATGTGCAAGCATATTTGGATCTGCGCCGGCTTCAAGAAGCAATTTTGTTGCCTACCAACGGCCTCTATCGATGGATGCGGGCAGTGGTGTCCACCCTTGGCTAAGTGTAGCGATGTTCATGTTGGCATTGCATTCGAGGAGTGTTTTAAGTACCCGATGGGCCCTGAATTCACTGGCAAGATAAATCGGGGTTACCGAATCATTGTCATAGGCGCTGATCTCAGAGCCTGCGCGAAGAAGAATCTTGACCGTTTCCTTCTCATTATTCTGTGCTGCGAGGTGAAGAGGTGTTCTGTTTTCGTCATCACGAGCATCCACGATGGCCGTGAAATCAATCAGCTTTTGAACGTGGTCTTCACATCCGTATTGAGCTGCTAAATGTAAAGCACTGTACCCATTTCGCCGGAGATTAGCATCTACTCCTGAATGGAGGAGTACATCGAGAATCTCCATAGACCCTCCCACCGCAGCTTCATGGAGCAAACTGGCCTTGAACAGGTGAAAATCTTTCTTCTGGGCCAGGGGCATGAAATACTTAAAGATAGTATATGCAGCAGATTCTATAGCCCGAGACATTACCGTTGATAAATTGACCAAGGCCACACCATCTTGAAGGAATTTCTCAACAGTGGAGAGATGATTATTGGCTATAGCGTAATAAAGCGGTGATCGCTTCTCACTGTCTAATTGATGAGGGTTTGCCCTATGGTCGAAAAGGCGTATAACAGACTGCCAACATTTCTACCGAACAGCACAATGTAGTGGGGTTTGTCTTTCCTTGTCGACAGAGTTGGGATCTGCATCGGCTTTGAGAAGGGCTTCGACGGCCTCGGGGTGCGCAACAGCAATACGGAGTGGTGTTTCTTCTTTCTTTGAACGCGAATGAATATTTGGCTTGAATTTTAGTAAAAGGTTGATCACGTTAATCCGGCCCTTCCTCGCTGCGATATGTAGCGGAGTTTCACCATTGCAATCCTGGGCTTCGACGTCGGCGTGATAGAGAAAAAGTATTTTAGCCATGTCATGCATCCCGCCATCACATGCGCAATGCAAGACCGTTTTCCCCTTTCCATCTGTTTACCTGACTAAGTCATTCCCTCTCAGGAGGAAGATCCACACGACTGCTAGGTGTCCTCCAACGACGGCTTGGCATAGGGGTAGACGGCCCTTCCATTCACTGGAAGGAGAAACATGCTTCTCCATCAGGAGATACTGAACGACCTCCAGATTTCCTGCTTCTGACACCGCTAAAAGCATCTGGATGCCAAAACTTTCTTTCGATCCAAACATGAACAAGCGGACTGTTGATAAATGTCCACTAGCCGCGGCAAACTCTGCTGCCGAATTGTAATTTTCCGTCTCCACACAGTCTTGATGGATGAGAAACTCTTCGACAATAGCTGTATGCCGCTGTTTGGCAGCATATTGCAGGGGAGTCTTGTTGGTTATGTCTCTGTAATTTACTGCCTCTTCAAATCGAGACTCCTTTTTCAGAACATCTACTATTTTAGATGTCATAGTAGAGTCTCCAGAACTTGCAGCTATATGCAACGCTGTGCGTCCAGCCTTGTCACGAACACTAAGCAAATCTAAGGCTATAAAGTCCTCGACTGCGGTAAGACACTTGAGAGTGTAAATGAGGTGCTCCAAGACATTCACAGAGAGAGCAAATAACTGCTGAAGTCGACACACAACCCAAGCTTCAAACATGGGCATCAACATGGTGTATGATTACTACGCGGAGCGCCCCAAATTGTAAATGTCTTAGAGAAATGCGGGAGGTGGCATGCGAGGTCCGTAAAACGCATGTCTTTCTCGAATATCTAAGAAGAGTTTCGGGTCGTCATGTTTTCAGCCTGTCTAACCCGAGAGACATTGGTCAAAGATAAAGGAAGCTGCTGGTCGTAGTAAGATGGTAATTTAGAATAGCTAAGATGTTATTTATCACCGTTGTATAGTAGTCGTTTTTGAACTTGACGTCGGTGCTGCAAAAAAAAAGAGGCGCATAATCGATGGATTTTAAAAAATATAGTGATTTATTATATTTTGCCTTATTTACCTGAAAGTGGAAAACAAAGCACTTTCGGCAGGAGTGGTGCGCGCTTTGCCACCTTTGTTACAGCATGGGGAATCTTTTACGGTGGAAAAAAAAACACAAGACCTTTGGAGCCGAGTTTTGCTTCAGATTGTTTGCGCAGAAAATATGAGCTGTCAATTTGTAAAGATGCGAGCAAAATGTTGAAATCCACTTCCCTTCTGCGTTCGCTGCATTGTTAATGGACAAGTCAGGGATCTGCAAGGGCTTTTGAGTTGAACTTCGGAGGTATGCTTGACACCATTCGATATAAGGTCAAGTGGGACGGAGACGGCCGCCGTAGTGAGATTGACAAGATGTGGCTTGCGTTTGAGATTTCCCACACACACGATATAGATTGAGATTGTATGGTTGGCTAAAGTGTAGCATGTTTGTGGTTCTGGCTACTATTTCATCGTTCTAGATTTCATCGATGTAATCAAGTTGCTAGTTATGATGGCGTAATACCTTGGACATACCTACGAAAACCGAAGAGAACGCTTGACAATGTCGTCAGTCTCTTGCTGGAAGAGAGATGGATACGTCCAATCGGGAGTTTCTCCTTTTGAGAAAATACTGGTTTCCCGAATAGAGTCAAGTGGATCGGCAAAGAATTTTAGCTGTGCAAGTAGAGCGGGACTTTTGTGGTTTTTGCTGTTTGAAGAGTAACAAAAACAGCAGGTCTAGAACAAATCCTTGAATGAGCATTAGTCAGTTGGGCCATGATTGGCCAGACAAGTAATTCTCAAGCCACTTTAGAACTGAATTACTAATGCGGCCAGCGTCGGTGCAATGCAATTTCATGTTTAGAGTCGTAGAGAAGCTGGAGACTCCCAACAGATGAAACCCCACTGTGCTAGTTGGTACGAGGACCGCCTTTTGCCACCTTGTCTCGGGAAACGCTTGGTGTGATTGACGCCATCGTGATTTTTTTTAAAATAGTACTAATATATAGATATATATATACATGTGTGTGAGCTAATTGTTTATAAACAGATCGTACGTGTTTCTTTGTCTTGTGTAGAGCAAATTGGCGGGCTCTATAAAACGTGAAACTGCTGAGTCTCAAACCCTCTAAGGCGGAGTTCAGAATAGTTAGGAGCAATTACTTGCTACGTTAAAACGGTCTCCTCTACTCTATACTTCAACGATACCTATTCGATATTTTCCAAGAAGAATAATACTAGTAGATCAACATGGCCGACAGCAGTTCAGCCATCACACTCGACATCTTTAGAGGTACACCTGAAGGAGAGTTGGCTGTTGAAACGACGACTCGCGTTCTTGGCTATGGCGAAGTATACATCGAAACAACCCACTCAGGACTGTGTGGCACCGATCTTCACTATCTGAGGCGCGGACGAATTATCGGCCATGAAGGAGTGGGAGTTGTAAGACAACTCGGCCCTGGTGTATCAACAGACATTAAAGTTGGAGACCGCGTCGGGTTCGGCTATACACACAAGGTCTGCGGCAGCTGTGATTGCTGCATGAGCGGTGAGTTGTACTCTTGAAAACATATCCATCGATATCCTCTCGGTTAGTAGACAAAGGCTAATGGTTTGGGTGGAAAAGGGAGGGATCAGTACTGTACTTCACGCGTTGACTTTAACAGAAACGCTGACAAGATGGGCACTATTTCCTCGGGTGTGATTTGGTCAGCCAACATGGTCTTTCCGATCCCAGACGGATATGACTCTGCCGATGCAGCGCCGCTTCTCTGCGCGGGCTCTACAGTTTTCACAGTCTTGACCGGCCCTGATGTCAAATCAACCGATCGTATTGGTATCATGGGTATCGGTGGCCTAGGCCACTTGGCCATCAAACTTGCTGCAACTATGGGCCACGAGGTTGTAGTTCTATCAACCTCTGAATCAAAACGACAAGAAGCACTGGAATATGGAGCGACAGAATTTCATGTCTACGATTCAGAGAAGCCTGCTCCACCCGGCTTTAGACCCTTGAACCATTTATTGCTATGCGGAAATACTGGAAGCAAAAACTTCAACAAGTATGTCACCCCAATTCATACCATCGTATCGTAAACCAATCCATTTACTAACGTAACCGTGGCAGTCTGATTGAACTCTTGGCCGTCCATGGCACAATTTACCCCTTGACCGTTTCTGCGGAGAATACACCCATTGATCTGGGAGAGTTGACTGGTCTAGGAGCTTCCATCAGAGGATCACTGACGGCTTCGCGCCGCACTATTTGCGAATTGCTTCGATTCGCTTCTCGGCATGGAATCAAGCCAACAGTTATGACTTTCCCAATGACGGAAGATGGAGTCAAACAAGCCATTGACACGTTAAAAAATGGGAAGATGAGATACCGAGGAGTGTTGGTCCGATAGATCAGGAAACTGGTGGAATTATACCTCACACCCAGTAAAAGAATTGATAGCCAATCTATATCGAGCCGATTCACAGCGTGATCAAGCGGCGAGATCCTGCTCATCCCAAAAGATTTATCCATCATTTGCTCTATATGCTACTGTAATAAGCAGATCGCTATATAGACAGCCTCAGTCTTGAAACCCGGTCCATCGCGCGCTTTACCCTTAGACCAAGCAATTCCATGATCTTTGTGGCCTTCAAGCCCTAGCCTGCTCAGTGGATGACAATGACGAGAGAGATAGAAATAGACAGATAATAGCAAGCGAGCCTAAGGTCAAGGTTCAAGCGATCAAATAAAGGGTGCCATAGGTCGTTTACCTACTGGAGTTTGCTTGTACAAGCTGTGTGATTGGGCCTTGGAGTATATGAATGCATTCACATGCTACAACCTATTTTGGCGTTATGAGACCTTTTATGTTCTTTCAAGTACCAATGTTGAAGCAGACTTTGCGTAGTTAACAGTACATTCAATAGAGCACTAGAACGACTACTTCAGCGACCAGCGCTTAAACAATATATAGCTTTCTATCGGTGGCGTCAAATGTGCGGTGTAGCAGCTATTTTCTCTGGCAAATGATTTTACCAAAAACGATTCTCGCGTTTGTCATCCAGTTCTGCAATATTCCCTCAGCTTGACACCCGGTGCTATGACCTGGTTTGACATGCAGATCTTATGTAGCGTTGGATTCCCACAATCCTTCCCCATGCTCACCCCCATGCTCCTCCAACTCAGGAAGCCTGCATGCCTATAATCACGCCGGATATCCGTTCAAGTAGAAACACAGCACTGTTTAGATTCGGCCGACTTTCCGCTTGGGGATGATACGATAATCTTCTAGCCAAGCAAATGAATGTTAAAAAAAAAGTTCAAGTTATTAAGCAAATCCAACTCTTCTATATATTCCTTTCCCCAACAAATGTATAACTTGTTCCCCCAAATATCGAAGATATCATCGATAATGGAAATAATAGTAAATGGATTTTTATAATTGAGGCTCTGATCTTCCTTCATTTGAAGGTAATGTAAGTAGTCATATCTGTGGCAACTATGACAGCGACGTCATCATCAATTATGACATGTTACTAGCTGCTCCATGAGATTGGAGTTGACACCAATACTACAATAGTTATTACAACTAAGCTTGCTACATGCCGTAACAACAGGTGAAACTAGGCTTGTGACACTAATCTATGCAATTTTTCATTTCATGTATAATTATATAAGAATTGCCTTCGTCACCTAAAAATAGATTATGCTGTGGCGAATCCTGCGGCTAACGGTTGGTAAAGTTCGTATTCCCAAAGGATAACCTGTGAGGCTCGGGAAGCTGTTTGGGCGGACAATCGGGATACACGTCTATGCCACGCAACTAGTAGGGGCCATTGAATAGATTCAATCCGATAGCTGTATTATCAAATTGTGTCTGTAATTATTCTAACGAGTGTCGAGAAGGGAAGGTTATATGTTCAGCATGTATATGCTGTTGTCAACTGAAGTCGACTGTCTACGGTCGACTTTTCAATAATTGGCTGGCTGATCCGTCTCTTAATGCAAAGTCCAGCATTTTGCATTACGACCCCAACGTTGTTGCTCCTCCTAATTCAACCTGTTCCACACAGTGACCTCTTTCTTCATGATTAGGTATAATAGCATGCAAAAGACTGAGCTAATTGCACCGGAACACAGTTTTGGCCTCCGTTACTGCTTTGTGTCAAAGCATCTCCCTGGCAGTTGAGTTGGCCGTAAAAGATGCATGTGCAACTGTTTTCGAAGCAATTGGCAACGTTTGCCCATCGGCCATACTTGTAGTTGTAACAGTTATTGGGACCGCCAAATAGTTTAGTCGCCCAGCTCACATTAAGCTGGCCGACCCTGTTTTGGCACGCATCGTCGTAATAGTTGACTTGCATTTGGGTCGCCGCAGAAGCAAAAGAGGCGGTAAGAACCGCGAGAAGTGAGGTGGTAGAGAAATGCATGGTCACTGGTTGACTAATAGGTGCTGAATGATCGAATTGTTGAAGTGATGTTTGAATACCAGGGAGAGAGAGCTCGCGGTCCATGGCCAATTTATATCTGGATAAAAGGACGGAGTCTCTAGACACTTCCATATTGAGCAGCTCAATAATCATAATACCCCTGCGTTTACTGCGTCAACTGATGAAACAAATGTATACATTCTTTCTTGACTTCGTCAATCGTATGAACTCCTATTGCCCTACACCTATAGTATAACATCACCTTCGTATATGCATGAACTTCTGCAGCGCTAGTATGGCTATACAAGGGGCTCTACGGTGGAGACCGTACATACACTCAGTAAGCTTATCATCATGCACCTGCGGTATAGTTGTTCAAATTCTCATCTCCACAGGTTGAGCTAAACTAATAAGGGAGAGAAATTGATTGCGAGACCCATCAGTTGTATGTAAGTGGAATATTGAACCGTCCCAATCCTCACGTATGCCATATATTTACTGCCATATATTTACTGCTGCATACCTATGTGAGGGCGGAAAGGGAAACAAAAATGAAACCTGAACGGTCAATTGAAATACTACCTAAATCTGAGTCCGGGAGTTGACGATGGCCATACGTAGTAGATACCTACCTTGGTAATTGCAAGTACCGGCGCAGAGGTAAAAGTTTGGTTGCAGATCTCCTGATTTAGCGGCTGCTTACTCCTTATTGCCTCCACTATTATAAACCTCATACGAGATATAGTATGGCTGACACGCTTGAGTAGCACTCGCACAATTTACCATAACGGACTAGATAGCTGCGAAGGTAAGTGGGACACTTTAAATCAAGACGCATCCAGTCGAAATGCGGCGTCCTGATGTTCAATACAGGTACGTTTGGATAAGTTCCTGAGGTAATAAGCCTAGTTGCTTGGATCAATAAGGTAATGATGTTACAGAAGACAGGAAAGAATTTTGACCGGCTGTAATTACAAGGGCGTAAGAGTAGAATAGAGGGTGTGGCTTGTATTGAGTCCCGATGCTTTAACAACTAGCTGTTTACACAATCTTAAAGGGTGTATTAAATGGGACTCATATATCCCGTCGTTTCTAGGCTATCTTCTGACCTAGTCTAATGGTACCTGTGAGGTTCCACTGGTATTCTCACGGTTCTCGCAGTAGGTATCGGTGTGAGACTCAGAGATCCTAGTTCTCATCGGTTGTCTTATCCATATTTTCTCCGGCTATGTACCTACTACATTGGGCCCGGTCGTAATAACACAAAGCGAAAAGAATACAGTACTATTTCGTAAATACACTCTTATCATTAGTGATAAACATGCTATAAATAACCTACGTTATATACTCTGACTTTCCTCGTACGATTTACCATAATCAGCTGCGGAGTTGCTACTCAGAAGAAATTTAGGAGGGGCTACGATATTAACAAATTAGTGAGATTCAGTTGGATTACGAAGGGTGGATCCAACGGGTAGCCACTCGACCTGGCTTTTTCAGCGGCTCAGAACTCAGAGATATTGAATGTAGGTACATGTCGGTATGTACGCAATAGATGGTTCCTTGGGGGCAACGGATGTCATTATGGGCTGATTGAACACGTCAACTAGTACATACGACCATAGGTAGAGGAAACTTCGGGGTCCCGTCTGCTCCCCCATCGACAAGCCTCTAACCGGCAGATTAGTAGTTGAGTGGGTGACCATCAGCGAACACCGGCTGTTGTATGTTTCTCTTTTTTTTTATCATTTCAATATCTAATATCGTATGTCAATCAGTTCTCATGCGCCTCGATTGAGTAACTTGAAGAGGTCACAGCCCTCTGTAGAAGACTACCTATGTATATGTGGGTGGAACTTGCCGCCAGCAATGGGTCCCCCTATCTCAATTCATGCCTTACTTAAAAAAAAGCATGAATCAAATCCTTCTGGTTTACTAGATTATTGTGTCAAGAGTCTTCTGTTCTACGTATACAATTTTGATAATCGTTTACCGGAAGTCATATAACCTCTGCTCATCTGAAAACCACCATGGCAGACCAGTCACCCATGGAACTTCCCCTGACGCCTTTTTATTTAACGTCTGACTCAACCAAGAACGCCTCCAGATTCTTGTACTTGCTAACTATTAGCTTCTATTCAACAGATAAGAAATCTTACACTCATTATATGTCATAAATCGCGGCTAACACGAATCGCCATTTCTCGCCCGACGTCACTTCATTCCTCTTCGTCGTAACCGCGGCGTCGAGACTAACACTCTGGATCAATCCGGTTTGTTCCTTTCTCATAAACTTCCCCTCCCGCGCACGGTTGCACTATGGAAAGATTTACACCAGTATCTATATCTGCCGAAATGGCACCGAGCTATTTTGGCGTTGCTATACCCAACACTCGCCCATCAAGGTGCACACCATTCCAACGATCTTGAAACATTTCAAGGAGTTTCCTATTCTCACATCGAATCGACATAAATGTAGCTCTATGGTCTTCAATATCAGGCAATAGGCATTGTTTCGACACTTTTTCATCATAAGGTTGCGTGTATGCACGTTTGTACTCTATTATGGGAGTAATGGATTCCCCGGACTTGTGGGTTTTGTGTGCTTCTGGTCGGGAAGAGTATGCTGGCATTAATACGAACCTCATAGAGACTGTTATTTTCTCCGCACTTGGACAGAAGTTATCACAGAATGCGAAAATTCCTTAACGCCAGCCGATATTGAGCGAGTACGACTCATCACTTCGTGGGATATGCTACAGAAACAACTGTTTGATCCAGCGGGCACATGGACCAGCAAAGAGATTCCATCCCAGATATCCTTGCTAGAAACAACATTTGACCACTATCGCCGATTCACACACATATTTGAGTCCCAGTTGGCCCCCGGCCTTGAGGCCAACTTCTTCTGGGGCATCATTGGCCTACTGCTACAGGTGAGTGCGCATTTATCAACCCCCTTGGGTAACAGCGCATTACTCACAGCGGGACAGCTTACAGCACAAGATTTACAAGCCCTCTCTAAGATCCCACCAATGCTCAAATCACTTGGCTATAAAGTAGAGGCTTTCAAGCGGCATTACTCTGCGTCGAATCAAGAAAATGCGGGTCAGGTGAAGGAGGCATGCTTTGACATGCAGGTTCAGTTGGTTCAATTTTTCACAGTCTCCGTCAAGTCTCTGCGTGGCGAGAAAGATGAGATACAGCACGGTAAGTATCGGTAGACGCAGAATTGTCACTATTTCCCCCTAACTGGTGTAAAACTCAGATAAACGAGCCGGCCAAGTTCATCGACACGAACAGGAGGATCTATGGTCGTGGCTTCAACGTGAGTTTAGCAGCACAAATCGGGCACTTTCTCAAGCCCTATCGCGAGTTGAGAATCCAGTGACTGTACTTTCACCTCTGCGGGGCCAAAGCAGCTCTGTAGACATTCCTGCAATCACACAGCAAGTATCGTGGATGCAACTACCAACCAAGATGTGCTCAAGCTTCTTTGGCAGAGAGAGCACATTTGAGGAAATCGACCAGGTCCTCGGCCGGGATGGATCAGCAGCAACTTTCCAATCTATAGCATTGTTTGGTCTTGGCGGTATTGGCAAGAGCTCCATCGCGGCACGATATATAGAGAGAAAGATGGAAGAGAAGAAGTACGATGTCGTATTTTGGGCTTATGGCGAGACGACGGCATCGTTGCGACAGAGCTTCACAGACGTGGCGTTAAGACTTGAATTGCCTGGAGCACAGCCTGACCTACACAATGAGAATTTGCAACTATTTCAGAACTGGTTCCAGACGACTGGTAAGTTATTCCGCCTTGTTATTCTTGATATTGGCTGATTTTCTCTATGGTAGACTGCAAATGGTTAGTGGTTTACGACAATGTTGAGCATGATAAGCTGTTGGAGCCATACTGGCCGGAAAGTAGTCATGGAAAGGCTATCATTACCACTCGCAATTATAACTTGGTATACAAATTTGCCACCTCTGGCTTGGAAATAACTTCATGGGATACCAAGACCGGTTCCGAGTTTCTCTTATTCTTGTTGAAAGACAACATAGGCCGCGACATCCAATCAGAGGAACTCTCAGCAATCGAACTTGCCGAAAAACTCGGTGGTCATGCATTGGGTATCTCTCACATGGCTGGTCTCATTCAACGAAGGTCTTGGTCCATTACCGAATTCATGCGTATTTATTTGAAAGATCCGAGAAGCCTTCATATATCTGAGTTACAGGAAGTGTGGGACGTATCGTTTGGTACTTTGGAAAGAAATAGCCGAGTTTTCCTGGGAGTTGCATCATTCTTGGTCCCAGACAACATGGCACAGGAGCTATTTGAGAACAGGCAAGGCCATGATCTCCCAGATGATCTTGAGTTTTTCCTTGATGATTCGGAGTATGTCTGATCCCTTCCTTGAAAGAAATGTGCCTGACCTCGACTACAGATTTTCTGGGGCTATGGAACCGCTCTTGGCCCTTGCGTTGATGAAATGGGATAAAGGTGCTCGTATCTTCTCATGTCATCGCATGGTGCAGATGCAATTCCGGTCTTTCCTATCCCTAGAAGAGCGACAACAAGCATTCGACAATGCAGTGCTGCTAGTACACAACGCCTTTGCCAAACAGTCAGACTCGACGAACAAGAATCAGTTTTACCATCAGTGGACTCAGTGTAATCGTTGCTTACAACACGTTCTCCGTCTGAAAGACAATTTTAAGGAAGAGCGTAGACACTCGGAGAAATTCAAGGCATCGTCGCTGTTCTGCGAGCTTTTGAAAGATTGCCAGAGGTAGGATATTGCCTGCTACAAAATTGCGACAATATGTTGACTCAACTATCAGGTATCTCTACGAGATCAATGCATTTAAAGAGCTCGAGGACGTCTGCGAATTAAACCTCTTAGCCGTGGACACCCTCGAAGACCAGGAACAAGCCATCGATATCAAGGCCTCGACACTGTCCCACCATGCCAGCATGTATGAGAGCATCGGCAGAGTCGAAGAGGCCATCGAACTAAACATCAAGGGTTACAATATGCGCTTAGAAGAAGAACCTCGCAAAGGTGGCCTCCTCGGCGGCTTTGAGCAAAATCTCGGATACAACTACAATACTGCTAATCAGCACGAAACAGCGCTCGTGTGGTTTGAAAAGTCACGCGTTACTTGGACCGCGTGGAATGTAAATGAAGGCAGAGAAGCGGACTGGCCCACGGTCACAAAGAAGAATACTGCGAGGTGCCTTGTGTATCTGGGGAGGTACGAGGAGGCGCAGTCATTACTCGACGTTTCAATCAGAGAGTTTAAGCAGGAGAAGCCTCTCAACTGGGCTATGCTAGCTTTGTACGTACAGTCTCTGACCCTTCCATGCAACCCGATTAACGTCTCTCTCGCAGCACATACTTTGTCCAGGGGATCCTTGAACGACGCAGAAACAGACCGGAAGCTGCCGAGGCAAATTTCATGGAAGCGCAGAATATATGGTTCAAAGGTGATCAAACGCGTTTTCACCCGTTCAATGCAGGATGCATTTATAAGACGGGCGTGGTTTGCCTAGACCGGGGCAAGGTGGAGGCTGCTATGTACGTTTCACTTCCCTCCGTCTCTCTCATGTTTCTATCTCCCCTCCTGCAATTATATAATGCATGTATCCATCTCCTATATATCAGCCATATACTTTCCATTTTTCTGCAATCATTAATTTACCAATACATACTGTTTAGTAAACATCTTCGCGACGCCCTCGAGATCACAAAATTCCACAGCGACACCATGCCCGTTGAGCACGCGCGTAGCCTGTTCAAACTCTCCGAGGCTATAGCCCAGAACTCATCTACAAAAGAGAACGGGGACGGTGCCACCGAGGACGAAGCACAAAGTTTGAGAGACGAGGCGGAAATATATTTGCTCAGGCGGGATAAAAGCGCGACCCAATTTGGGAACGAAGACGCCTATGATAGATGGGTGCCGATTTTCTGGCGGTAAGGAGTGTATGAGGATGCCTATATCAGAAGGCAAGAGAGGATGGAAATACGAAGTACGTTGTGATTATGGGTGCTGGAATTTGCTTGAAAGGTCGCGTTAGAATGCTATGTAGTACCATCAAGCGAACCAGCGAAGCATATTATGTCTAGCAATTCCTTAGCCTTCAGATGTCCCTCTCAGCCCACGACTGGATAATACCCTCGTTAGTCTCGTCGTAAACCTTGACTTGGACACTTTCACCCGTTCGGAAGGTATTTGGCTGCACAAACTTCCACTTCATCTTGGGTTTCGACACGACAATCTTGCGCCATTCTTCATACACACCATCAACTATGCACAGAGGCTCATAGAACCTGCTGCATGCAGATACATCGGCGGTGCAGCGCCAAATGTGTAGCTTGCAGAGATACGAGCCCAGAGATTGTTTACCGTGGGAAAGGATCTTGGACCGGTCAACATTTACTGTGAGAGATTGCTGCGTGGAATGGTGGGTGATGGAGATGACTCCGTTCCCGTCTTGTAGGAGGTGTTTAAGAATGGAGAAGTGAGCCTAGTTGAGGGTTAATTAGATGAATATGTCTAAGAGGGAGGTTATGTTATGCCTACTTGGTGGTGGACTTGGCCCCAGGCTTGGTCTTGGAGGTTATAATGCTCGAGTGCTTGCAGACCATCGACGCCAATGTTGAGATATGTTGCGTAGAGAACTGCGTTTGATTAGAATGAGCATTATGCTATATCTATGTAGGGGCGCAATTTGGATTTTGCAACGTACGGTCTTCAGCTGTGATGCTGCTGCTGTCCGTGTAGCCGAAAATGCTCAGCAGATGCTTGTTGTCCATGAGATATTCCGACATTAAGATTGCACGACATTCCTCGACTGTTCCTGCCAGCTTCCCAAACACACTTCCCCACGTCTGGCCGGGCAGATAGTATGAAGTTACGGCTTCCCCGCTGAGAGGGCTGATTGGAGGATTCTGCTTGTCAAAGTTGTAGGTTCCTGGCGACGTCTCGCTGAGGAGCTTGCCTGTGCCGTGGCCGATCAATTCATGGATGGCAGTGGTGAGAAACCTCACAATGTGCGTCGTCTTCTTAAAAAACTTGAGTTCGGACGAGTCAACCCAGTAGCAGGGAAGGTCGGGGTTGTTGTTGACGCTGAGGCGATTCGCGAGGACGATATTCTTGAAGCCACGGGTCTCTCGGATGTAATCATACTGTCAAGATTAACTGAGTGACGGCTAACAAGAATGGTAAAACACAAACTCACATTTGGGAGATTGGCGGCTTCAAAGACGATGCTTCCACACACAGCCAGCGCTAAGACAGTTAATGTCTCCCTTTCCGTTCCTAGAGGAGGGCGGAGGTAGAGCATGTGGGTAGAGGAGAGGAAGGTACATAGCTGATTAACTGACCATGGACACTAGTAAAGTCTGGAGCCTCAAATAGACTCTTTTCATATGGTCCTTTGCCGTCATTCACACCTTCGACCGCCCATGGAAGCTGTCGAATGAATGTAGCTGAGCTGTGGACAAAGGTTTTCAATCTCTTGATTTCATCGGCATCGGCAATGCCTATCATAGCCTCCCACTCAGAGCGGATTCCAGCCGGGTCGCGGTAAGGCTCGATGAAGCCAAGTATGTTCTCGACTCTGGCTGATACATCCGTCACCCAAGCCTTTTGCGATTCTTGGAAGGCTTCTAAGCTGCCAGTGCGAAAGCATTCGATGTATTGTGTCAAAAACTCGGTCTGTTTATCATTCCCGGCATACTGCTTTGCTATTTCTAAATCGGAGCAGATCTTGGCCAATTCCTCCGAGTGGTCTCCTCGGACAAGGAAGATGCCGTCTGCTAGTTCGTTGTCGCCATTCTTGGGTAGATGGGTTTCTGCAGAAGCTTGCAACACCTGCAACACAGGCTTGCCGTTTTTGAGCACTTTTCGAACGCGTGTATTCTCCGGGCCGATTAACCTTTTGTTCATGATGTCTGAGACCTTGGCGATGTCGTCCTTAGTAATGGGCTCCTCGGTAGGGTAGTAGCCCGACTGTGCATTCTTGCCGGGGTATCCGAGACTGAACGGCGGAACTGCCAACAAACGATCAATGATCTTGTCTAGCCCAGCTTTCGTCTTTGGGGAAACACCAGCAAGCTTCCCGAGAGCTTCTGCCGACACGTCAGGGATGAACTTCTGGTCGCCCTCTCCCTAATGGATCATTCATGGTCAGCACTTGAAGACGCAGAGAGACGCAGAAGACGGCGTATTGCGCTCTTGGCTTACATAAAAGTTGCCCAAGTTGCAAAGAAACGTGGCGGCATACTCGAGAAATGAAGCCAGTTCTCCGGGAGTGATGTTGCATTGCGCTACCAAGGTGTCCCATTTCCCATCACAGGCATGGTAGAGATCCATGATGAAGTCAAAGATGTCGGGGCTTTCCGGCGACACCTGCCGCATGATGATCCTGCTTCCATGCCATGCTGCCCGTGCAAGGTAATGGGCATACAACTTGTCGCGATCGTCGAGGGCATCGAATATGGTCTTGATCTCGAGCTGATGGATGGTAGCGCCAACGGGCGGAGTATGAGGGCTCTCGGGCGAAGACATGGAGATTCTTGACGAAGAAGAGGCGTGGAAAACAAGAGTGACAAAGCTGAGGAGAGCTTCAGAGCTTCGGAATGAGGGGATATGAGATACCTACTATTAGGTAGGGACGTGCATACCGGCCTAGGAATAATCGTGATCCGGTATGGCCCAGGCTTTCCAATACGATTCACCTATAGTTTTGTAGAGGTCGGTGCGAGCATGAGCGATATACTCATCCCGCTCAACCTGTGTCTTTCATACAGGGTATGGTGGCACCTTGGATAGAATTTCCATGTTATTTTCGTGCATTCGTTTTTGAGACAGTAAACGTGTTCCCTTATACTATATATCTGATATACAGGTCCCTACATGTACGAGGGGAAACCAGTTTCTAGGCGGTGTTGGTATAAGAGATTCTCACTGCGAGACTATAGTTCAATAACTTGAGCAAACCGGATAGAATCGGTTTGGTAGGCTAGAAAAGGCAGCGACAATTGTCGAGATTGAATGGCGCATTACTTTCAAGATTAAAAGACCACTCAACGAACAACGCAATACAGAAGCAAAGAATCCCCATAGCAAAAAACGAGTCACCAGCCGAGCAAAGTCGCAAACATCTACGGTGGATAAAGGCGATAAATACCGATTACAACCACAATAACTATAATGATAAGTATAAAAATAACTGTGATCGGAATGGACGGGCAGAGGATAGAGTCTTGGGTCGGAAGATCGTCGTGTTTGGGCATGTAAATGCATGGCACGAACACCGCTGAACAATAACCGCTGTCCTAGCTTTGTTTGCGCTTATTACATGTTTACAGTAAAGCGGTACTTGTTTCGCCTCGTTTGACAATTCCAAAGTTCCCTCAACACAATATGTAGGCGCGTCACTAAGTAAGGCAGGGATTTTTGATCCTGTAATGGCTTGATATGGTCCAGACCAATGCTCTCTGAGGCAGCAGTGACGATCCTTTTGGAGGCGAATTGTGATTGATTCGCCAGCGTTATACCTATGTTGATAGACCAGCGGGAGTTCGAATCCTTCGACTCTGTCCTGAGCGCTTCGAGGCGCGATCTGTCACACAGCCCCTCCAGCAAGCGTTAATTGTGGTGAATGAGATGTAAGCTATTCTGTGTATTTGCTCCATACATGCGACGGTTATGAGTTCACGTTGACTATCCTCCCTCCTTCTTCCCTTGCTTGGAATTGTACAAGCAATCCGTCAGATTCCTTTTCCATAGCCGTCTCACTCTCATCGACGCCATGTATAACAGGTCGTTGATCAAACCCGTGAAAAAAGACTGCCAGTATATTGTTTGTCCACGGCACTAAGCCAGCCTTTCTCGTTCTCATCATAACTATCACCAAAAACACCAGAGAGGCCACCAGCTCGAATGCGGGTAGAATAAGCCATTCCCAAGTCACAACAGCGTGGCTAATTGGAGAAAATGCTTTGCCATGTATGGGTGATGGCTGGTAGGACGCACTCCGAAGGCTGAGAGATAGACTGTTGGCCAAATTGTCCATCAAGTCAGGAAACCCCGCCTCTGAGCTGTTCATGGCTATTCGAACTATCTGCATGAGATCTGAAGAAGCGGCAAATCCGAGTGAGTCGACATCGCTTGAATATGCACTTCCCACAAGTAGAAAGTTGAGCCAGTCGGCTGTCGAATCCTTCGAAGTACCTAGAACACGGAACTCCTCCGAGTGAGGTGGACGAAACGTGTAATGTTCATACTGAGGAAGTAATCCCTGTGTTTCGTTTGTCCATACAGAAGTTACCGTCTCGCGTAATGTTCCATTGACGAAGATGGCGCTCATGTTTCGAACACAAAACTGCAACATGCACTCAAAGGCCACCGGTGCCGCATACATGTCTCCTACCATCTCATCGGGAGAGAATTTTGTCTGATCTGGTTGCTCAGGAATTGTGCCGGGAGCAGCGGCGACAGCGAAAGCGCTCAACAGCACCGAGCCATTATGTGGAAATGCAACCGAGTCCCATCTCTCTGGGGCAATCGTCGTGGACACATTGACAACTCCGTTCGTGATGGAGAAATCGACTTTGTTGTTCATTTCCCCTGGTTGAATGCCCGTCAGCCCAAAGCCATTCGGTAAAGTATATACATTTGTCTCATAAGCTTCGTCGGTAAGTTTATGCGGAACGATGCGTATTTTATCTCTTTTCAGTTGCCGTGTGAGGTTTTTGCAAGTGTTGCAGAACCCCAATGTCTGGTACGAGCTCCATGTGCAATTACCAGTGCTGCAATGTGCCGTCGCGGTAAAGTTCGTACCAGGGGGGTTGAAGAAAGCTAGGTAGGGGGCTGAAGTGAGCACCGAGTCAACTCCATCTATAGTCCCTCCGTGATCAATGGGCGCCGAACCGACACCGTTCATATACTGCGCAATAGGCATCAGTGCATTTCCACCAGAGGCTGTGTAGATCGTATCGTAGTTTAGGGCCTGTTGAACGAAGGTACCGATGCCTAGGGCAACTATGGTGATGAAGGCTCCCAAGGCTGCAACTAAACTGCGAGAGAAGGAGTAAGAAACTACAGTCGTGTCCAAGCGAAGCCATATGTAAATGGATATTACACTCACCCCCCTCTGCGACTAGCAATGAGTACTACGCTTCCCCAAGCGCCTCTGCTGGCTTCATCAATGGTGTGAAAGTCGGCCAACGGTTTCTTTTGCAACGCATTTAGCCACTTTAGCTGTCCAACACCGGCGCCATAAGATATCTCCAAGAAAAACTCGCCGAGGGTTGACAAGATTTGAACAATAGCACTAGGAGTGATACCGAACTTTAGCTGCGGCAGGGGATGGCCATCAAAGACCCTCAAGGCTATGACAAGGGCAATGAAGCAGCTGGCACTGGCGATCCAACTCGAAACTTCTGCCTTCCAGGCTATCGAACGCCATCTCGAGCGTAGTTGCTGATGCCGACTTGGCGGCTGCACCCGTTGTGTTGGAGCTTTGTCTGGTGGTGGAGGCTGGTCGGCGATAGGAGGGGATTCCTCATGGTTGTCTCCAAGGAGGTGTTCACGGTCATGCTCGGGAGATTGGACTTCTAAGTCTCGTAGTTCGTGATTATCGTCCATGTTTTGCATGTGAATGCTATGCAGTTCTTGCTGCACCCACCAACCTAAACTGAGCAATGAACGTGATACAACAAGAAGACGAATGCGAATGGAACAGAAATTAGCGTTTCTACGGGCCTTGGCGCTTCATTTATTAATACCGAGCTGAGGTACTCCCTCCTACATCTGATAACTCAGCCGTTGATCACTCTCGGATAATAATCTGCTGATGCGTACTCCATAGCACGAAGGATTGGGACTAACTTCAACACAGGCTAAGGTGAGTAGAAAACAGGTATTTGAGAGGTACTTCTGGACGAGAATTAATTGCCTACGCTTAAGTCGCGACTTAGCGTGTTTCTCTTTACACGCAGCGTAACCCTGTTCTACTGTCTTGCCACATGTATTAGTCTTTAGAAGATCCGAGTATCCGCGCTCTCTACTAATTGCACATGAGTTGAGAATTGGTGTGAGATTCGCGCTTCTCAATGCTACGAACGCTTTCATATCCTGACCTAAAAGCCTCGGGGGGTATCAAAGCGCTGTGACGCGTCTATTCTCCTTCTTGCACGGAAGGATTCGTGAGCTTGGGGGTTATACGGAATACGTAGAAGCGCCCGCCCAGCACTCGTCTGTCTCAACGGTAGATTTCTTAGAGCAATAGCTTAGGCACGCTAAGAATTACTCCATCGTTCCCATTGCCTTAAGAGCGGCTCGGCACGAAATTCCCCGCCTTACCAAGCTCAGCTCTCAAATCGGAAGATAGGCTCAGATAGATCGAGTAGCCTATACTTGCGCGTTACACATTCCCTCCACCAAGGAGCGCTGGTGATTATGTTTTCCTCTTCTCATGAAATCCATCAGATTGCCTGCCCATAATCCATGGCGTCACGATCGGTTCCGCTATTGTGAGGATGCTGAAAGATTAAAAGACACGCCATAGACGCATGTTTGGCTATTCCATACCTAGTAACTAGGTGGTTGGGTCATCAGTGGGGTAAACCAGCTCCATTTACAGCTCTCTCTCGCCAGTACAGAATAGAAACAAAAGAGTTGTCAAGCTTCGAGATACCAGAAGGGCTAGAAAAAGTAGCGACTTGCTAGAGACAGAAACTAGACGCTCGCAGAAACTTATCGCCGAATTCACCTTGATGCGGATTCAACAAGCGCCTTCCATGAGGTGTTTGTACCCAAAGCTCTGGGCAGGTATGACAACGTACTTGGCGTCAAAGTTGCAAGATCTCGTCAAGATGGTGTCTGAAACCTAAGCATTCGAAATTGGAAATAAGAAGAAAACGAAATCGGATTTTACATACAATCGGCGTAATTTTAGTTGAAGCCGTCTCAGAAGTTACTCAACGGTCCTACTCACGAGTTTGAATTGGCGCTGACCTGGATGGTGGGAACACTCACTTTGGCAGTTGGGCTGACAGCGCCTATCTCATATTGCAGAGGCATCCGACGAGGCACTATTGATGACATGATCAACAAATAGGCACCAGCCAATCAAGCGGGTTAGCAGCACACCCTTCGACATTTTATCACTTCGTAATGGCGAAGTTGGAAACGGCCTCCTGGGGCTGTGTCTGTCACGTCTGCCTAGGAGATCAAGTCAGAGCAGTATATCTTATTTAATACAACTCTTTAACAGTACGAAACACTTTCTCTTCCATTTCAATATCTTAGAGAAGCTGTCAAGTACCGGCGAACCTGGCCAATTTTCACAATGTCCACGCAAAACCCGAACAGCGTCGGAGGCTTGGAACTTCTCTATCAGCAATTACCTTTAGATGAGCTTCAGATACGTCTCTTAAGAATAGAGTCGAACGCAGGGGCAACACAGATCCAAGCTACGCTCATTAAACGCAACTTACTTGACATTAAGAGAGGGGGTCCTTTTTTCGAGGCGTTATCATATACCTGGGGCCCGCCTACAGTCACCAAGGATATCGTTATTAATGGAATCGCGTTTCCTGTTACCGCAAACCTATACGCCTTCTTGGAGAACTACCAAGAGGCAGGTCAGGGCGTCGACCTGTGGATAGATGCAATATGTGTCAATCAGAGCGACTTATTGGAGAAAAACCACCAGATTCCAATGATGAACCTGATTTACGCAGCAGCCAGAGCACTGATTATCTGGCTTGGGGAATCTTCATCCGACAGCGACTTAGCGTTGGAATGGATCAACCATCTTGGCAGCGCTTCTCCATATGACAAGATGCCCAACATTCCCAACAAGGCCTGGCAAGCTATACAGAGCCTGCTTGAACGCCCTTGGTGGAAGCGCATTTGGATAGTGCAAGAATTGACTGCGGGTGCAATGGGCCTAAAGTTGGAGAAGGCCTCGATTCTCTGCGGCCATACCCGCGTTTCGTGGATGTCCGTGGTAATTGCCGCCGCTCGCATGAAGGCCTACCAAGACGATCAAAGACAAGCTTTCCCAACAATCACAGAGATCTTGGAGCTCGATAGCTTGCGAGACAGTGCCGGAAACTATTTTATGAAACAGCCAACGTCCAAGTCTCTCTTTGACTTGATTTGCCGTTACAGGCACTTCCTGGCCACAAACAGACGGGACAAGATATATGCAATCTGGAACATGTTTGCAAGAGCGCCTTCAACAAGACTGCCGACAAGATATGATCAATCCGTGGAGGATGTATACGTCGATTTCGCTGCAGAACTGCTATCCGGCGAGACAGGTTTGGAAGTTCTCCGCCATTGTGTGAATGGTGGTGCGGACATACCATCTTGGGCTCCGGATTGGTCTGTTCCACCTGGTGCGCTATCACTACCTTTTAGAAATATTCAACGATATTTCGACGTTCCCTGGTGGGCAGAGCCAGATTTTGAAAAACCCAGGGCTCCTTTTGGCGTTTCTGGTGGAACCAGAGACACACAAGCTAGATTCCGCGTGAATCCTCTGGTGAGCAGTGCAGAGGAAGAAGTATTGCGAGAACGCCGAATAAAACGGCTAGAAATGGCCGCCAACGGTTCTGCGGTTGTCAAAAGTCTGGATGATATCCCGGACCATTTTACATTCCACAAGGAATGCCCGGATCATGTCAAAGAACAAATCAAAGCGCTACTGCATCGCAATGACTTTATACTTGCAATTGGAGATGAAAACCCCAATATGCCGGGAAACCCTGACGCAATACAGCAAGGCGAGCTTATCACTGAGCGCCAGATGAAGAAATGGCTTCTGCAAGAGCTCCGACTCTCTACGGCAAAGCCATTGTACGCAACCGCCACGTCGGTGAATGCCAGCTTCAAGATAAATAGGGACGAAAAGTCTTTGCAGATCAAGGGAGTGTTGTGGGATGAACTCGAAGTGTGTCACGATAGCTTTGTTGAAGACATCGACCAAAATTTCGCCGATGCAACCCGTTTCATGATTGCAGTTGGTTGCTGCAAACATCTTGCCGTGTCCAACAAAAGTGCAGCAGACAAGTATCCCACTGCAGCCGAGTTATTGGAAGCATTCTGGTCTACATTGTTTGTTGGACAAGCGATCCAAAATGAAGGCAAAGATGACACCAAGGACCATCTACGCTATGAGGACTGGCTCCCAGAAATCCCAAAGTCATGGGTACCAGACCAGCCTCCTGTAACGGCTAAAACCACGGGGTTGATTGACATTGCAGAGATGAATGAAGTTATCGAGCGCCCGACTTCTCTTTTCAACAACCAACCAGAAAATGGCGGTGGTAGTTTTGAGCACCGACTTGCGCCTCAACTAAGGGAGCAGGTGTTTCCACCTCACAGCAACGAATACGTTGCGCTCTTAGGCCAACTTGCTTCAGCATGGCACCAACAGCCATACGACTTATACCATCGACCATTTGATCTCTTAAACGTCATTCCTGATCCGTACTGGGAATCCAGACGCCACAAGGACGAACTCGCCAAAGACCAAGCGAAAAACAGGCGGTCAAGACGAATCAGATCAACCCTTGAGATTATCGAGAATCCTTCTGATCGAGAGTTCTTGCGTCGGGCGTACGATGAGGTGGATGAGACCTTGAAGCAGGAACCAAGCCTTGTGCCACAGAAGACTCTGCCTGCAGGTATCGAAAGGTATGCTGTAGGGCGAAAATTCTTCATTACCAAGAAGGGCTACTTTGGCTTGGGTCCCAAGAAATCAGGGCCTGGAGATAGGGTAGCTGTGCTTTTTGGCTCCGGTGTACCCTTTGTGGTTCGGAAGTGTCCATCTGTTTCAGGGAAGCGGGCTTGGAGGATCGTTGGTGAGTGTTATGTGCACGGGATAATGCACGGTGAGATTGTTCAAAAGTGGAATCTTGGCTCAGCCGAGGCACAGATGCTTCTTTTGATATAATGCGTTGATGAATTGTAGAATTTGGTTCTTGGCATATGGTTCTGTGAAAGACTTCGTGGGGCAGCTTCAGCGGGCATGGGATCAATGGTCGTGAGTCGAAATGGCATTGGCCCATTACTAAGTCGCACATGAACGTCAAGTTGTGAAAATGCAATGAGTTACATCAATGATAAAGGTATGCCATGGCATCTTTACGGAACAACTGCTCAGATGCAATAGTGTCCAAGCAAACAATATATTAGCAAGGCTCTGCATTTACTGTTCCGCTGCCTACGGCTTGGAAAACACTTTGGTCCAAAACTATGCCAAATTCATCGACAAAGTGTCAGATGCTAAAAAATCCATCATCTTAATGGAATATTCTAGCCAAAGAATGGTAAACAAAGTCACTCAGACGGCTATATCCTTTGCCAACCGTGGGTCCCATTATAACATTCTCTTCGGCACACGATGGACAGGAGCACAGAACGACGCCATCTGTCGAGAATGGAAACATAATATGGGCCGTAAAGTTACCGGTGAGTTGATCAAGACTAAAAATAATGAAGGCGTTGAAGAAGACGGAAATTATGACCGTACGTGGACAAGCACGCTCGCTGATGTAATATTTTGTATGGCCGACTTGAATTTC
This sequence comes from Trichoderma aggressivum f. europaeum, assembly GCF_033847375.1. Classification (NCBI taxonomy): domain Eukaryota; kingdom Fungi; phylum Ascomycota; class Sordariomycetes; order Hypocreales; family Hypocreaceae; genus Trichoderma; species Trichoderma aggressivum. Next base: position 30,651 of record NW_026946453.1, on the reverse strand, counting down.
CGTCGAATAGTTGTTTCTTCTTCATCGGCTCAAGATATTTTTGGTGCCAATTACGAAAGAGTTTTGGAATTGAAGAAGATGTATGATCCCAAGAACATTTTTGCCAAGGGGGCAGGTAAATTCAGTTTTTGAAACAGCGCTTTTATGATTCGAGACGCACCACGTTGGTGTTGCATTCATTTAAGTCATCACAGATGGTCATTTCTATATTCATTAAGACCCAGTTAGAAAATTCAAACGACAATGAAAACACAAACATCTCGTCGTAGCCTCTAATGAAAATGCAGTACGTGCAGTTACTTCTAAAAAGGACAGAATTGACGTGGATCGTTTGAATACAGTCATTGAAACATCGCCACTGAGGGCTGAATTTCCGTCAAATGGGCTACTCAAGGTTCAGCGTCTTGCAGCCTTATCACGCTTAGCTCTGAACATAGAATCGCATGATATTATACTCTTTAAGAGTATTAAAAATCTACATTTGCTCAAGCAGGAGCCAAAATTTTGTCAACACGGCCAGGCGCAATAACGAGAGCCGTGGGCCAAGACCCGTGGGTCGGATTTCAATCTCATTATACCGGCAAGGGCCAACAAGGGTCGAATAATAACTGACCCAAGAGAATCACGCCATGTTACCGTCTTATACAGGCAGCACCGCCAGCGCTCATTTTCCGTTCTCACTACTGGGGGAGCTTTGATGGGTCCTTTGTCGTGAATTCTTTGTCTTAAACACCAAGCCTTTATTCCGAGCTCCAACAGGCGCACCAGGCAGCAATGGGTTTTTAGCACCAAATCGTCACAATCACATGACTACGCGCTGGGCTATTTAGTACGATGAACAAGACATAGATCGTTCAGTTTTTCGCATTCATGTGTTGCGGTCCATGTTATTTCAAGATGTCGCGCCTTTCAACTCTTCCACAGGAATTGACTATTCAGATCTTCCGGCTTCTCGAATTTGGTGACAAAGTGCGCCTCAGTGCAACTTGCAGACGATACCGAGCTCAATTGGCGCCAGAAATCTTTCAAACAATTCGCCTATCCAACAATGAGACGGTTGCACGGTCCGTACTGAGTGCCGTCGAGACTTACGGTGAGTACACAACTCGGATCGAGTTTATAGCTCACTGCGAGCACAATGACGAAGTAACGACGCCCGCTCTCACGCCAGCCGCAGCCAAGGTCATCCAAGGTCATCTCACCCCCAATCTAAGCACCTTCAGTCTCAAGTTTGACTTTGACTTTGACGACGGCGAAGAGTGGGATTCGGACCATCCAGATGCCGTGATGGGAATGTCAATATATATATTCGAAGGCTTGGAAACCGAAGAACACGTCCGAGAGAGGGAAGAGACATGGCAGTGGCGGGCTCTCATGAACGAGACCTGGCGGGCGCTGGCAGCCAATATCCACGTGAGGGAGCTCATCTTGGACGAGCTGATTCCCAAGAGAACATCAGCTTTCCTAACAGAAGAGTTTCGTCAATTTCTCTCTCGAATAGAGGCTGCAACCTTTAAGATATTCGGCATGGATAACGGCGCAGGGTGGAAGACCAATACAGTCTGGGGTGTTGTCGACTTCCTTCAAAATTTGGATACTATGTTTTTCCACCACATGACTGGACTGAAACATCTTGCTATCCATGCTGCAGATCCCCTTGGCCCTCAATGGACTCGTCACATACCGCTTACGCTTATGCCCGCCGATCTTCCTCTATTGAAATCGTTAAAGCTGACGAGGTGTTTCGTTGGCCCAGAGCTAGTCTCGTTTATAGGCGGTCATCTAAACGTTCTCAAATCTCTCGACGTCAAGGAATGTGTTAGTGGGCATGGGAATGTGCATCCCTATTACGAACATGACTGCTCTTGGGCCAGTTTTTTTGATGCTTTATACGAGGCAAAACCCGCAATCACGGAGTTGATTGCCGGGAATGGTAGCAATGTACCACTCACGGAGGATGAAAAGTATAGTTCCGACTATCAGTTCGAGGACGAACCTGAAGGCATCCAGGAGATTCGGCGGAAGCTCAAGGCCGACCCGAGGCTGCGATTGTTTGGTTACGGGGCGGTAGACAACAAGTATGGCATGTTCTTTCTAAATGAGCAAGCCAATGAGGAGGAGTTTAAAAGTGGCGATGACCAGAGAGCATTTGATCGACTCATGGGCCTTGTAAACGAGAACGCTGCAAGGCAAGCAATGATCTTGGTTTAGGAGTCATTCACTTGGTGTAAAGAATGCCTTTGTCTGCATGTGAGCGGCGATTTCAACAACAACTCCTAGAAACCTTCGGAATAGAGTACGAAACATCAGTTGCAAAGATTATGAGTGAATCGGGTGAGATATCAGTTGTTTATACCACTAAATCTAACCAACGATGGAAAGACATCAGTTCTGGTTAGGTAAAGTGGACACAAGATTAGTCCCGTCAAAGGCAACGATAGAGTACATGCAGTTACTCGATTTACACTGTATTAACAGATTCAAGTCACCAACTATCACGGATGATATTGGTCAATGCCTAATAAGACTTTATTTTTACTCTTTAAAGTGACTGGTTGTCCTTGCATTTTCCCTGGCCTCCAACACGGTTTTGCGTCTGAGAAGGCATGCCGTACCAATGCTCTCCAAAACCCATCTCTTGTCCAGTGTGTGATATCTGTTTTTGCCAAGGTTTGATAGAGTGATATGGCTCCGAAACTTATTCGTAGCTGACAGTCACCGAGCTGCCAGAGACACTTGTTCCAGTCAAGATGTTTCCTCTCGAGTCCTCAAGGTCAATAATAACGGCAGACCCGCTGCCTGGTGTAACAGTTGCTCCGTTGATGAGGGCGCTTGCTCCGGTGAAGGTAACAGATCCAAAGTCAGCAAATGGAACCAATGAGCTGCCGGAGGTGAAGTCTTCGACAATCCATTCAGCACTTGTACCGGGCAAGGGTGAGTTTTCCCTGGAAAAGGTATGGGACACAGTTCTTCCGCCGCTCGACAATGTCGTGACTCCACTGTTAGTGCCAGTCTTTGTGGCAGTAACAGTTACAACTGATCCAGCAGAGACAGAGATTCCCGAGTATTCGACCAGCGAAGCGGGGAGATACTCGTACCAGGCCTCGTACAAGTATTCGCCACCTTCGACGCACCAGAGGACGCCAGTCTGAATGAGATCGGCATCGGCATAACCATCAATTCCAACCCATGCAGCGCCGCAGTATTCATTGCGAGAGCTGCCGCCAGCTGGGACGCTGGGCTGGGGAACAGTGAAGGTGCCGGTAACCTCGGTAATGCCTGAAGTTGTGATTGCGGCGCCTGCCCAGTTGGTAGACTCGACGTCGGCAGTTCCATTGCCAATGTTCGAGCCGGCTTGGAATCTATTCGACCGACGAGCAGCGCTTCGAGCGCGGATAGCATCCATAGCCGCCTGCTTGCGAGCAGCAATAGGGGACGCCAAGGCGGCAGTGGCCACCAAAAGGACGTTTGCGACTAAAGTGACGGACTTCATCTTGAATGGCTATGAATGAGATTGATGAACTCAAATAACCGAAGGTTGTGCAAGGTATATATGTAAAAGGTTATGAGTCGAGGCGTCTGTAAATGATAGGCTGTTGTCTAAACTGTTTCTATCAGTGCTTGGATCTGAGTTAAACAGGTCTCATCAAGGACTTTATATACTTGCAATCTCTGGGTCCTCGGTATACACTGCACCGACTCATCCATCGATAACCCTCACTTGTAAATAATGACTTAAAGACGCAATCGTGGGGGATGATCAAAATAGGAATGTATGATTTGCCTTTAAGCAAGAGGCCATTTATCTAAACTTCAAGATATCATTCTCATGGCCACACGTCATTAGCTGCTGGGCCGAATCAAGTGTACAGTATGATCTTTAAAGAAGGAAAATAAAAATGAGAGAAAAACCATTGCGAGACTCACGAGTGCCTCGTTCTACAACCTGCCTATTACAGAGAACAGCCCCGATATGAGTGCATTGAATGGTGTGGTCAGTACTAGAAGCATCACCAAGAAATATGGATGCCAAGTCTGAGGATCGGCTAGCCTTGCCGGCGAGGGGTACGGGAATATATGTTTCGTTGCTTCACGTTGTCCCCAACTGGGTGAAGAAAGTAGCCCTTGGTAATAATGTATGGAAAGATAATCACGGGATTTCATAGCTACCATGCATTTCTACCTAATATCAAAGATTTCATTCTTGATTTTATATGGTCTCGCTGCAGGTTGGTGCCTGGTGTGTGTGCTATATCTCGTAGGCCCGTCTATCTTACATGAAGCGGTTATATAAATTGTTAGTTCATCTGGTGAGCAACTAGATCAAGACGTGACGTGTTGTGAATTTAACGCAATCTGTAGTAGGTCCAATCTCCGTTAGGATCCCTCAGGTATCAACTAGCTCCATCTCAACTTTTCATCTAGTAAAGTAGCTTTGCAACGGCGGGTGATGTGAAGTACAGCTTCCTGTTTTGCATCATTGATAAGAGAAAATACCAACGCTAACTCCAAATTCTGTCGAGGGGTAGTCACTGCGGCCGTTCTCTCGCGTAGCAGCATTACTTACCCTTGCAAGTGCTTCATATCCTGATATTTTATGTCTTCTTTGGTAAAGGCTGAGAACAACTCATCTTTGCATATTTCAAGGTTGCACTTCAATGACCTAACGCCACTATAAAGCTGAGTAACGCCATTACAGGGTGGGGTAAATAACTATGAAAAGCGTGGGTGATGTTGTGTAGTAACAACGGCTCGGAAATAACCTGGTGCAATGCTACCCCATAATCAACTTCAACCCGGTACACACATCTCTTTCAACATGCATGTGATATCAATCGTAGTTACCATCTCTCATCGTTAGCAGAAGGCTCCTTCCTGTTACACTCCCAAGCCGATCCATCTGCATATGGTTGCTTGCATGGGGGCTTTGGAAACGGAGAAATCACTTGGACACTAAGATGGGTCGAGGGTGGGTTAAATCTCTTATTCTCATCGTTCGAATGCTGGATGACAACAGACAAGACTTTGATATGAATGTATAGCTCATATACTAGCTTTTGATGAAAATGAATATTCGATATGCTATAGTTGCATCTTTAAACTAATAGTAGACTCCATGTCGCCACTTTTTTGCATCGTCGTCTCCGCTGCTGATCATATTTCTTTTCCCTGAACAAGTCAGATTTTCATCTATAAAAATAAGTTTATCCTCTAGCTACGTTTGCCTTCTCACATTTTCTCCTTCTCTCGGCTGAGAGCGAAACCTTGTTAACATCTTGTTGCAAATATATGATGGCTATCTGAGAACCCTGTTCTCCTCCCCTGTCTAGATCATTAACCCTTGCAGTGGACTGCAGCAAGTTGGAGATCTTGCCTGCATCGGGCGGCCACGGGTCGGCATGTTGATCCGTCTTGGACATCTCCAACGGATCAGTCGGCACTCTTCAAGAGCAACATGGATCTGGACCCGTTCCCCGCGATGTGGCCATCTAAGCGAAGGACATGAGCGAAATGCCCACTTCAGGCGAGCCTTGAGAGCCGCACCAATGGCTCTCATTTTCTTTCACAAAACCGCGCCTCACTCTGCCATTTAGGTTCCTGATGTGATCTGCAGCAGGTCATCAACTGTACCGGAGGCTTAGGCGTGAGTCTTCTGCGAAGCCTTTGTTGAACACTTCAATGAAGGTGTTCTCTCCATGGGCGCCACGACGTGCTTCAACCAGGTTTTTACAATATCGGCAAAGCTCTGGTGCTCCCCGCTTGTGTTTGGATCACCATCTTGGAGGCAGGGTATGCTACTGGTGCGGAAATTCTCAAATTCATCGAGCAGATTCGAGCGGTATCTCGACCCACCAATAGGCTGTGACGGATCTTGCTTCATGCTAACTTGGACCACTCATGTGTCTCAATTTCTGGCGTTCTGCTGATATTGCCTAGCAGAGTTATCCACACCTTCAGATGATAGCATATCGACATACATCTGCATGAATCGAGCCTTTTTTCTGCTGATGGTGTAGTCGCGTGAGTGCCGCTTCGTTCAGTTGGCTACATGGATCATGTGCCACTCAACGGCATTAGTTAGTAGTGTTCAAGCTTGCAGATACAAACCTACCGATCAATGTGGGCATCAATTTAGAAAGAAAAAAAAGAGGCATACTCGTCAAAGCCGTTGAGCTGGCTTTCTTCCATGACATGTCGAAGCCCGTGTGTCAGTCACACTAACCGCAGGTGAAACCCATGGCCAAGCTCGCTGCACCAAGTCTTTCCACATTATTTCTAGGCTTCTGATGGTTGTTTCCCGTATCACGGTATTGGTCATTGTTATTCACATCACGATCATCAGTGAGATTTTTGATGTCGTGGAGATTGGCTTCGCTGAGTGGGAAATCGCAGATCCCTCTAGTCGTGTTGGCTGCAGTGAAAGGTGGTGTGCGCGCCCTTTAGAATCTAGATAAATTCAGTCACCTCCTCGCATCAGGTCTTTCTTTTGAGTGTGTGCCACTTCTTGGGTGGATTTATGATGGTGGTTATGAGGGGGGATGTGCTATTTGTTAGAGTGAGAAACAGGCTATTGGGGAGCTATTCATACAATTCCTCCTTCTCGAACACGCACCTCATCTAACGATATATGAAAACTATTCAAGCTAGACGATGCTCCGATATTCCTTCAAACATGGACGCGTACTATCCGCATTAAGAGGCTCGCAGCAATCAAGAATGCTGAGACCTTAATTACCATTCCGTTATTATTGGTATAAAGCATGGCCTGGTCAAGTAAGCGGCCAGCTTCCTGCTTGAATAGCCTACTGTATGCGCTAGCAGGGAATGCCATCCTGCTCAGGCAGTGTTGTACGAGTGTTTCGCATGATCTTTAAGCCTGTGCAGGTTTAAGTACAAGGCAGCTACATATTTCACGAAGATAAAAGTAAGGAGTGATCTCATAAAATTCTCTAAACGGAGCGCTGAAATCAGTAAATCACACGGGACAAGGTGCCTGGCATTGTATAAATTCGCATCGACAATGGTCCATGGTCCTCGAATGCATGCATATCCAGAACTCTGTACCCAGTTAGGCAACGTGTGTCATTTTTGAGTAGCTGAAATGCGCCTTCAATGCATGCGGCCATTAATTCAGCTGACAAGATATTTCAGCTGCCTGCTAGCAGGTAAACATTCTTCATAACAGGATACGATAAAGCACTTTGAACCAAGCATCAAATCCCTCCAATTCACAGTCCGTTATGTTTGGCCAACTCAAGATTGGTATGCTTTACTCCACTTAATAGTGCGGTAATCGGCGTGGCAGACACAAGCTGACGCCACGGAAACAGAAGTAATTTGAGTATCAACAGATAAATATAAGTTTCATACCAACAAAAGCTTTTCGTATTCATGCGGCGACGACTCAATCCAGAAAACCAAATACTAAACTGCTGCCTGTTTTAACCGATGTTGGTCCTCCTTTGACAATCACATGTGTTCGTTGTGCTAATTTGATGTAGCAGATACAATGACTACTGTCGCTTCTACTGCCACCGAGGCCCCAACCTGGAAATTGCGACTTCGAAGTGCTCAAGCTCAGATTAAGGCTCAAGAATCTCAAGGCACCATTAACATTACGGCATACTTGGCCAACCCTGAGTCCTTTGGCATTGGCCATCAAAGTCTTCACAGCGCTGAGGATGGTGTTGAGAAACTGAACCAGCATGCGGGGAAGCTGAAGGATCATTTGACATTACTCCGTGCAAACTCTGCCTCTGATGACAAATTTGAACCCATCACCAGGGCTCTTATTCAGGATCATCAAAATCTAAGTGACGATCTCAAGGTCGTCACAGATAGGCTTCAAGACGATAGAGTAGACAAACGAACGGCCATGGAGAGGATGAGAGAAGCCCGCCAGAGAGCAAAGAAGCAGTCTATCGATAGTATCGATAAGTCATACGATAACGCTGTTGAAATTACTGAACATCAACCAGAAGATCAACAGGAGACGGCAGCAGATGCGTGGGTCCTCATATACGACCAGTTTCTAGAGCTGACTGATAAAATTTTCAATTTGTTCTTAGACATGCACAATGCTATTTCGCAGTGGCTTGTAGATGTCTGGGAAAATGTCAAAGAGGCGTGGAACAAGATGAAGGGGGTTTTCGTAGAGATATGGCAATGGTTCAATGATTTGTTTGGTTGAGGCGTAGTAGAGACTTCTATTTACATGGCCTGACCACCAAGAGTATGCTCACTAGCTAGAGGCCCATGCCAACGTCTACAATACTTTAAATCGGCATAATATGATTGAGTTGTTTTTCGATAATGTGGCCTCTTGGCCTGAATCAGCAGAAGAAACAAGCATGGATATTTCAAATTCTATTTTAATCACATCTATCAACAACATAGCAAGTTTACAACCCAACGACAAGCGCATTTGTACTCACCTATACATTAGTGTCTCATGTTATTGACGAACACATGTGAATCTTTTATAATTCCCGTTGCTGATGTTGCCACTCGGTAGTCAAAGGATGTAACCCTAAATTTAATTGCAAAAGAGCCCAACGTAGGCAAGATCCCCACTAGGATTCTGGAAACACTGCCAGATATTGGGATCGATGGTCAATCCTGGTGGTCCTGCAACTCCAAGGCCACAATTCGGCTTGTTATCAAAATTGACAGTTACTCCATAGTCGCTGGAGACCAAGATATTTTTAATTCTGAAACTGCCGCCTTGCTTCGGTCCACCAAGTACACACTGCTCGGTGATCTCGACCGGGCCACCATCTGGATTATTGCAATTGGCGCCTGTATATAATTGAAGTTGATTTGCCGAGGCAGAGCGTCCGAAGAAGAGGAGTGCGGTCATAGCTGGGTCGAAAGCCTAAATGTAATTCAGCAAGTGCGTAAAATCAGCTATAGAATTACGTGCGTACGATGAATTTGACCGTTGTAAATACTTTATAGAACTTTGATTAGAGATGGAAAGCGGGGGATGCCTGTGAAGAATTGTGAAAGATCGTGAAGAGAATTTCGAGAAGGAGTCACAGCGCTTTATATATTGTGTTGTAATATGTATAAGACATATGTTACGCAATCTGGTATGCTATGGCATGCTCTAGGTAGACAAATATTCAACAAGGATGCAAGTACATTATCACATAAGCTGGCTAGTCTTATGCTCATGTCATATCGCATCTATGATTTGTCACCTGAGTATTAGTGGTCTTCCCTGTGTGAACGGACAAGTAATTCTTCACGACATTCACTGGACTTGGCCAATAAGCGATGGGTTAATGGACAGCTTAGCGGAGCCAGATACGGCGTATGGTAGTGAATTATAGTATTGCCTATGCTGCTGCTCGTTATCGTTTAAGCTACCCAACGCCGACGATCTGGAGTTGCCTCTCGCTTTTGTTTACACAATTTGATGCCCATGACCCTAAATCCACTTCTTGTCCATGACATCGGTGTTTTTCACATTACGCCTGCAGTAGTAAGCCAACTAGACGCCGTAATACTGTTCATTACCTAGCGAATGTATGCATTTGTTATTTTAAGACGTTCTTGAGGATGGAAGATCCGCGGCTATCCCACAGTCTAGTTTAACCTATAAACAGAAAATCCCCAATACAGGCTATAGTGATGATAGTATTGCCTATACTTTGGTCCTTTTCCTAACATACAGGAGATAAGACATGTTTGCTTCTATTTGTGTCCCGAGGTCATCATTGCATATTCCGTATTCAATAGACAGTTGCAGTAATAAAACAGTCAAGGTCTATTTACACATTTGTGTGATATCTTCTGAACTTATATCACCTATTCTTCAATATTCCCATTCCTTCATGAGTGGATTGGCTTCAATTTCATTGTCAAAGTTGGGGAGGTTTCCTGAATGGCACCACGGTTTAATGGTCATCTCCTTGCGAATAGTCCCAGAGAAAAACGAAGACCACTTCATTCGGGGGTGGGCTTCGTTGATATGGGCGGTTGTCGTATGATGCAACAACTTTCCAAAGTTCTTGACATAGGGGTGGACGCTTGTGTTATCGTACGTTGTGGCAAGCTGGATCAGCTGGCCGAGATACGCAATCTCACCATGAATTCCCATATCTTCATGCCGAATAATGGCTTCCGAAACAGCCTCTGCCTGGTCCTTGGCGACTCCAAAATCCTTGAGGACCTGCAGAGCCTTGATGCCGCCATAGATGTCGAAAGACATTCTAGTGGCAGTCAAGAATTCTTCCGCGGTCCCAATATCGTGGAGCAGACAAGTAAGAGCCCAGGTAACTGAGTTAAGCCCAGCAGCTTGTTTTGGAAAATATTGCTTGGTGATGGCCATTCCTTCAAAAGACGTATTAGCACGCAACCAATATACCTGAACAGATACTCCATCGGTATGAATTACACACCGAAGTAATACACTCTCATAGAATGATTAAAAGTCTGAGGGTGGAGAGTTGCCTTGACGTAATCAACCGTCTTCGCCACTACAGGGTCGCTGGATGGAAATCCAAGGTCACTAAGGGTAAGGGGCAATGGTTCAACAGTAGATAGCCGATCACCAAAGAGAGTCCCAGCATGTCTGGGAACGCTGGTCCAGCCATTGGAAGCAACTTCGTCTTGACACATGCTTGAGGCCTGGCAATGAGTTGTGTGACAAGAAATTGTTCAATTGTGATAATGACGATGGGATGCCTGGAGAGGCGAGGGCGAGCAGTTTGCTACTTTATAGCTTTTCTTTATCGTCCCTACGCCATTCAGAGATGTAACAGGACCGGAGTTACCACTCCGCATCAGATAATTCATAATCTGCTCATAATCTCTTCGAGAAAAGACTCATGCCGTGCGGGTGTAAGGAGAATGCGGCTCGCTCCGAGGAACTTCACGTACCGCCGCTATCGCTCCACTCCCTATTCCGGTAGTTATTTTACGTGGGGCAAGATACGACCTTGAGTGGCGGAAGATGATACGTCATGGTCCCGACTGATGCTGACTCGCTTGATCAAGCCAAGCCGTCTTACATCTCCTGCTAGCGGGCTCCGATGTTTGATTTGATTACCAGGAAAACTCCGATATAAAGCGTGGTGTACCGATACTATTTAGCCACGATTCGCGCTGCTGCAGACATGTGTAACTTTCTGAGCCAAACAGACAGATGCCGCTAAGTGAACCCGGAGTTGCCATTGTTCATTCATGTTCGGTAAGATCTAGCTTTCCTGCTATCATTACTATTACCATTATCGCTATTATTATGACAATGTTATTCTAGATACAATGCGTATATTTAATCCCTCAGTTATTCTGGTCGCTCGATTTTCTTCTTCCAGCAAGGCGAGCAGTGTTGTACACCGGGATGCGAAAGGGTAAAACATCTTGACAAAGCTCATGGCCCAACATATAAAAGCCAGCCAGAGATGAGATAAACCCAAATGCGCCCGCTGCTTTCATGAGGCTAGTACTGGTCGCAACATTACCATCTGCCCTAACAAAGTGCGATATACAGTTGAAAACATATGAAAGCTCCAATGCACCATATACAACGATATTGGGACCGCCGCTACTAATGTTAACAGTGGTCTAAGGGTGTTTTCAAGATAGGTTCATACGTTGGCAAAGATGCAATTAAAAAAAAGAGATTTAGTATGCACCAAACTATGTGGATATTAGATTCTCAGTCGGTGCGCTCCTTGAGATAAGAATGACTTACCAAGCTGGTAAATTCCAAACGCATTGTAATACTCGGCTGTCTGGCCCTGATATGACTCGAAAATGCCCATCGAAGGTAATATTAATACCCCATAGCCGCCGTAGTATAGTCCTATCCGAAGATGTCAGACGTTGGTCTCAGTAAGTCACGAAAACTCTGGGGGATGTGTTAACCAAAAGCTGCCAAAACTGTGTAGTTGAACGTGTTGCCCTTGACCATTTCCCACTGGGCCGAGATCAAGAGCCCAATTCCAGCGAGAAAACAGAGGTTTGCTACAAAGACGGATTGGTTTGACACTCCTCGGAAGCCCATGGCAGACAGGGACAAAGCCATTAACGTAGTTGCAAAACTGCCAAAACCTAATGCACTCTGGGGTATATATTAGCGATCTATCACAAATGAGTGTCAAAGGGGTGCTATCCTTTGAGGTCTGGTGCACGTTCATACTGGATTGGCAAGGTCCCTCTGTCTAACGACAGGCAACCCAAGCGGCTTAATGTCGCTCTCTTGAATCAAATTCATTACAAAATCACGAAAGCTGCCGCTCGGAAATAAGTTTGAGACTGTTACAATGTAAGTCCTCGTAATTTTGGGCACGCCGATAGCTTAATATAAGTGATCATCGACTCTATTACGTTACGCGATCACATCGATTGGAGCGGCGGAAGGTCATCCAAATAACCTTGTTTTATTATAAAATAAAATGCCGACTTATGGCCTACATGCAGTTACATACACACCAGTCCCGCTGTCAGGGTGTCAAACCGAGCAATGGAATAAAGACGCTACCCGCTCTTGTGGTGGTCTGATCAATTGTCACAGAATCGGATAAAGAGCCATCCGTACTAGAGATGGTAAGCTGGGCTCGCTGGGACTAACTCAACATGGACGCCTAAGCACGTCTCCATTCCCAAATCTTTTCCTTTGTAGGCATAGCTTACCCGGAATGTTGGCGGGACTTGATGTGATCTATCCGAGTCCTGGGTTGCCCTTCACGAGTCGAGCGCGGTGATTGTGCTAGAGATAAACAGAAAGCTCTCCTCCATTCTTCAGGACTCAGCTCACCCTAGATCGCAGACATCGGCGATTATGTACAAGCCAAGTTGGTAACACTTTTCGCGTCGCCACTTCATTCTGCGCGGTGCCAAGAGCAACATTTCTCATGCCCCCGACTTCGGCCACGCCGGATTCTCGGTGTTTTCCTCCATCCCCATCATTCTGCTCGTTAAAGAAGAGTTCCACAAAATACAATTACGGGCCATGGATACTTCGTGCTATACATGCCGCCGTCGCCGCGTGGAATGCCGCATGGATCGGCCGCCGTGCAAGAAATGCACCCGAGCCGGACTACAATGTACCCAGACCAGACCATTACGGTGGGTGAATGGTGCTGCATATAGGACCAAGGATACAGGAAAGACGGCTGCAAATAAAACCGGTGTATCCAAGGAAATGACTCTGTTCGGACCGACGTTGGCTGCAAGAGATGTTTCACACGTACGAACCGCCACACATCCACGGTCCGTACTCGTTGCCAATGGAGGAAACAGAGGTGAGATACCCCAAGCTACAGTTAAATGTTCCTTTTCTATGAGTGATTGGTCTCTCTCACTACACTATCCCTATTTCTGACAGACTTTTTGCGCACATAATAGAGTACTCATTTCGGTCAACTGCCATCACGCAGTTAGATGACCCTCTTTTGTCCAACCTTGACGAGACTACTCGGTATTACCTAGATTATTGTACGTATAAACATTTCTCAAAACCTCACGTCGGTGCAACTTGAACAAGGTTTGACCCATACTTCAGATAGCAGATGCGTCTGCAAGCTGTTCATTATGTATGACAGCACCGTGAACCCGTTAAGAAACGTAATTGGGGTTGCTTTCGACAGCCCACTCTTACTGTCTTCTATTATTTCACTCTCATCGCGTCACAGGGCAAATTCAAAGCTCTCATATTCTCAGGGTGGGGCGGTAACCTCGTCCACAATGCTAACAGACACCGACCACACCGCTCTCCGCTTCAAACATAAGACGTTACAAGGGCTTTCGGATGCTGTGAATGATCCTAAGCTGCGTGCATTAGACACAACGATTACGAGTGCGTTTCTGTTACTGTTTCTTGACCTCTTAGAATCGGGGAGCGGTACTTGGAATATACATCTGGAAGGTGTCAAGAATTTAATCACCCAGCTGGAAACTCACACCAGGCCAAAAGGAACAGGACAACAAGATTTTGGTACATATCTTATAAGTATACGGGAGTTCGTCTCCAGGCAGATTTACGTGTAAGTTTGTTCAACATAGCCATTGTTGCCACATTGATTACCGCTAACCACCTCTTATCAGGATTGAAAACCTCGGACCAACATACGCGAATCCAGAAATATTGTCAAAAACGCCTATTCCTCTATATGAAGCCAAACGGCCACTGCAGCAGAAGCTGGAACATTCATACTTGGGATGCCCCGAGTATATCTTAGCCGCTCTCGGAACGTTTTCTTCCTGTCGAGATTTTCTCTTATCTTCACCGCCGAGAGGCGAGGCTGACCTTGAAGCTCGTACTCAGAAAGTAAATGACGTGCTTAGATCTATAGAGAACTTTGATTGTGCTTCTTGGGCGGCAACACTACCACGGCTGCCTTCAACTTCGGTGCAGATTCAAAGCCTGTCAAAGTTAGCAGCGTCTTATCAACTTGGGGCTCAGATATATGGCAGACGCGTTCTTGACGCTCTCGTTGGGGAGGAAACTTCTCAAGACCATCTCGTGCGTCGACTTATTAGCGTCATTCAGGTGTTAGAGAGTGACGCCAACCTGTTCAAATGCATACTCTGGCCAATGGTCATTGCGGGATTGGAATCCCGCGAGAAGTTGCACAGGGAATTTATATCAGGCTGCTTGGAGAAATTTTGGCTTGAGACAAGATGCTTGAATGTGGTAAATACCGGCGCTATATTACGTAGGTTGTGGCAGTGGGAAGAGCCGGAGGACGCTGGCCCGAAGCATTGGATATTTAGGATTGGTCAATTAGGAGGAGACTGGCTTCTTGTATAAAGAGTCAAGCGCTCATATATCAAGTTAGATCCAAGGGGCAGTTTCAATATCTTTATTTACTAATCCATAGTTTAGCTCTTTGTCGCATCTATTCTCCCAAGTTTAACTGCAACAAAAACATCGTGGCATAAGAAGTTTTAAGCAGATGCCCAGTAGTTCGAAGGTACATTGCGTATTGGAATAACGTTTTGGATCAATCTTTGGTGGAGAAAGTCTGAGATCCAAGAAACGGCTTGATTACCCTTTATGCCTCTTCATAACCAGCGATGCATTCGATCGTAAGTAGTGGATAATTTGGGGTCCAGTTAGACTCTTCTATGGAGTGCAATTTCTTCCATCCTTGGCATCCTAAGTTCCATCTTTAGAGATAAGAATACAGTATCTCTAATGAAGGCTCGACGAGGTTTAACCTCTTTGTAGCTCTCTCCTGACTTCGACTTAGTCATGTTCTCAATTTGCTAGACGTCATGCCCAGACAATATGATTAACTCCCTTCATTACAGATCTATTCATTGATGAATCTTATCAAGAATAGGCGATTCGACTCGCGGATGACAACACAAATAGCTATCTGTGATCCCAGTACTGCTATTGCTTCGTTTCGGTAATCTGGAGGTAACCAAAGCAGTCGTTCCTTGCCGTTCATAATCCACATACCGTCAAGGCTTATACCATAGCCATAGTAAATAACTTCTCTTGATGATAGCTTGCTATGCATTTGAGAACTGCCAAGGTTCAAATCCATGACTCCAATATTAGTTTGGATACGAGAGTTGCTAAATGGATCAAAGGAAAGACTATCGATCCGCGGGACAACTTTATCAAGCATCATCAGGCACGCGCCTGTAGCCACGTCCCATGTCTTGATGATGGACAAACGCTTCCAAAAACCATACGTGTCTCTCCCATATAGTGAGTATGACACCATTAGCTGGTTATCCGACGAGTACGCGAACATTTTCACTCGCCCTCTGTGCGGAAACGTCTGTAAACAACAGCCTTCGTCCACATCCCAACTTTTCACTTCGTAGAGCGAGCTCGTAGAATGCTTCCCCGTACCAAGTACCTTGCTATCAGGAGATAAGAACGTCTGGTCGGCGCCCTCCATCGTTGTTATATGCCGTATTTTCACCTGTGTAAGGCTGTCTTGCCTTAGCTGTCCACTTTCTGAAACCATCTTTCGAGGTGTTTCCGAGCTTTGTTTTCGGAGACTTTGGGAACAAGTGCCATCCAACATGCTCCAGAACGTAACTTCACCATCTGATGTTGTTTTTATCGACTTGGAATTCTTCAAGAAGTAGACACCATGGATTTGAAGAATAGGGGTTGTGAGTATCGGAGAGGTATGTCCCCTATCTAGATTCCAGATTCTGACTGTCCCCTCACTTGAAGCTGATGCCAATTCCCGGCTATTTGTACAGAATACCAAAAAGCTAGGCGCATAATTCGGGCTATGTATTGTCTGTAGGCAGTCTCCCGTAGATGTATCCCAAATCTTGATATGTCCTTTAGTAAAAGTAGACGCAATTCGCAAGCTGTCTGGCGAGAACACCGCTGATATCACCACAGATCTCGGCATAGTTCCATCCACTGCCAATACTTTTCTACACTTTCCTGTCTCAATATTCCAAATTTTAATGCCTACTTCGGTGGCGGCAAAGGAAGCGAACTGCTGACCATTTGGTGAGAAGGTAATTGCCCGCGTTGGTTGATTACAGCTGCCTTGTAGAGTCTGAAAAAGCTTTCTGGCCCCAGGGACAGTTGGTCGCTATATCCCAGATATCAATCTCTCCATACCAATGGATGGCAAATCGCGGGTTATCTGCTGAAAAGACGACAAAGGGTGAAGACGGAGCTTTTGAATAGGCCGAAGCAGGCATGTTGAGAATCTGTGAGGGAATATCTGCTAAATCCCAAACGATGAGGTCATTCTTCTTCGAGAGTGTAGAAGCTAGCTTGCCGTTTGATGATAGCGTAACTGAAACCCATTTGTAGCTGTAACTATGGTTCTTGAATTCGAATGTCTGAAGGCAATTGCCATTCCTCGCATCCCACATCTTGATCGTGCCGTCGTCTGAAGCCGAGACGAGCTTTTGACAATCTGCCGAATAGACAGCCGACCTAACCTCTGCACGGTGGCCCCTTAGAGTCAAGAGGCATTCTCCCTTAGGAGAATCCCAGAATATGATCAATTTATCCACAGATGCTGTTACGAGTCGCTGGCCATCAGCTGAGCAGGTAATACCTAATCTCGTACTTTCATCGCCTTCCAGTACTTGGAGGCAGGGGCCCCATTTTGCATCCATGGTTGGTTTTGATGCAATCCATGCCGGCTCTTCCTTACTGAATAGCCGCTTTATTAGGCTCTCGGCAGGACTAAATAGGGGTGCGGATGCGTAAATCTGTAGCGGTGCAATCTCAATCATTTTCTTATGCGTAAAGATGAATCGACGGGCGTCTCTTATGATATCTGCTGATTGCATAAGTTGCTTCTTTTCCATCTTTTGCTAAAATTGTGAGTCTTCAGCACGGAAGTGTTAGGTGACAGTACGGGCACTTACTAGTAATGCTTCGAGTTTGTTGAGTGCTGTTACACCGTAAGACACACTACGCTGCAGACTAAGAGCTTCTATCCAATACAGATAACGATTCTTTAAGAACTGATTTATGATTCTGTCGTCGTCAAGGTCGTTGATTTGAGTCCAGGTTTCTGAGATTCCATCACATAAGTGGTCGACCCAGTAGACACAAGAGTAACGTGTTGTTGCCAAAGGATCGGGTTCTGGAGTCATAATTTCATCAATGGGAATTCCAGGGGCCTTCAAGTCCCACAAGTCGCGCTTTAGGATCTGAGACATGCCATGGAGCGACCTGGAAAAGAGGGAATGATGAATTTTCTTTACTCTACTTGGGGAAATAAACCGGAAAGCTTTATTCAAGAGATAGTCTTTGGTAGATTGGTGAACGAGGTATATATTTTCGTCTTGTATGGTAAGAAATAAGCCGCACATAGTCACAGCTCTCCGGATGGCCCTGGGTTTCTCAGTTATCCCACGGTGTAAGTTCGAAAGAAACCCTAGCTCAGAGAGACTGAGTGGTTGATATGCCGCACACGCCGTTGAAAGCAATTGCATGCAGTACATGTGGCTTCCTCTCTTCAGCTGCAGAATTTGTCCCAATATGCGGGCGTAAACTTCTTTCAAGTCCGATGGGATTTCATCGACGACATGCAGAGCGTCCCAGCTTTCTACTTGTTCAAGTTCTTTCATAACAAGAGAGACCCATAAGAATGTTCCGTTAACTTTTTGCCGCATTGCCTTCTCAAGGTCATCTTGGAGTTCTTTGTCATCCCGCACCAAGTCCAGCCGTGAAACGCTATATTTAATGTAAGTATCAACGGCATCAGATATTTTGGCCTCAATGTCCTTCAGCTCTAGGCTGAGTAGCGCCCGTGAGCTGCAAGTACTTAGTTTCTGCTTAATAATAGGCCCATTACGGCTGGTAATAATCCATTTAACTCGAGGTAGTGATGAGTGCTGAAGAATGAAATCTAGGAGCTTTGCTTGATCTGCCTCACATTCGTCTCCTGCATCGATAACTAATATCGTGTTATCGATGCCCGTATCCTGCAGAACATTGAGAAGCATATGTGATAGTGCTGTCCAAGCATTCACGTCCTCGAAAACGCCCTTGCCTGCGATATCATATTTGCTCCTAATATGTGAGATGAGTGATGCCTGCTGGTGAATAATAAGGTATAGAAGGCCGCGCAGTATGGCTACAGCAGAGTTGATGCGTGAGTCGGTACCCTAACAGAAGAAGTAAGATAGTATTATCTAAGACTCTGGGTTAGTAATTCTCGTTTGATTTGCCAACTCGTCGATGATACCGCATGCCAGCATAGTCTTTCCCTTGCCTGAATCCCCCGTGATCTATAGCAGCTGTCCTTCGGTGTCGTCGTTGTCATACCACAACTTGAACTTGTCATTTTCGAGGATCCAATTGTACAACTCTTTCAAGAGGCCACCCTTTGTTTGCTCATTCCGAATCTTGTCGTCGCGGGGGTCTGTAGATCGCAAATCGGCTAAGCAGCGATCGCTTGCGCCATCGGAAGAATAGTGATACACATTGCCTTGGTGGATAGTGGCATTGTCGCCAAACCTGCTTTCCGCGATGCTCATTTCGAACAAGCATTCGAAAGGATTGTAATCTTCTCGGATGAAGTCTCTCAGGTTTGAAAGTTAATGACTCAATGTATCAGACGGCATTAGATAAAGGTTGAAAATCAAGATGCAATCGGGTCGACTCAATATTATGCCTTACTGCAACCTAACCTTGCCCATTGATGATACCAGGCACCCAATTAGTTTGCGGAATACCGCTGAGAGTGCGGAGTATGTCATTATAACCAATCAACGAGCCTCTTAGCCAATACGAGTACCAGCTATATCTATTTTTCACTTGCCTCAAGCGCAACAGAGCAGGCGTTTTTTCAATTTTGATGCTTTGGGTAAATGTAGCCATTGCTTTGGGGCTTTCCAATGTTGCAGCTACATAACTCGGCAATGCAGCAATGCTCAACGACTAACTCAATCCTATTTCTTAACTCACCACGTCACAGTAGCCGCTTACATGCCGCGATTGCTCGTAAGTAGAACCCTAACCATTCGTATGCATATTGGTACTTAACACTGCGATATCACCAATTTTTCAGAGCCTGGATGCTTTCCTATTGATAGTTCAAATTTCTCTCGGAATTAGGCTCTACATCTCAAGACTCCAAATATGGAGTTACATGGTTCCGTTATTATTATTATTATTGCGGTTACCGCACCCGTGCTAAGGCGCTTACTACCAATGGATCGGTTATTCCTCGACTGGGGTGCTACTAAATGTAATGGAGCTGGCGCAGGCCAAGGCAGAGACTGCCCTATGATTCATTGGGATTGAAGCGATGTTGCCACTTCCACCCCCGAAATCCTCAGTCGCAACACATGTATGTTGTTACAGCCAACGCTCACGCATGAATTGACTAAACGTCGTCTACTCACTCTTCCCTCTCAACCTATCCAACTGTCACATGTCGCATATTCTTATGTCCAGCCCCATAGTCTATTTGCTAGCGCCAGTTTATTCGCACACTCTGTCACCACTCTGCCAATCAAGAACTCAACTGTTTTCAACCCCCTAGGTTTCCCGGAAGATTCACGGCCACACACATCCGGGCGCCATTTCATTGAAGCTCCAATGTTTCTTGTTCTCCTATTATGTCTTTTCCTTGCTCTCAATGCTGCCGGAGCCCATGGCGGTGGCCACGGCTGGACAGGAACCGTCATCGGGATCGTAGGGGATTTCGGCCACAGTCGCGTACGCCGGGAGGACTTTGCTAACTCATGAGGGTTAGGATCTGGGCACAACAAATAGTCGCGTTGCGGTGATGCAGCAAGGAAAGGTTGAATTCCTTCTTGACAACGAGGGAAGCACAGCCCTTCCTATATGTGTCGCCTTCCCTGATGTTGGTTTCTCGCTGGGCAAATCTGTGAAGGGTTCGCTGGAAGTAAACCTTAAGACAACCGACGTCGGCGTCGGGAAAGATATTGAGTACGGCCTCTAATCACTCTACGTACGCTGTATACTAACGGGCTGGAGGCGTTGGATTCCCTGCGATCTCAGTGGTGAGCAGACCTTGGCTGATATCGACCACTTGCCTTACAATCTAGCTTCCCGAGAGGGCC
Source organism: Trichoderma aggressivum f. europaeum (assembly GCF_033847375.1). Classification (NCBI taxonomy): domain Eukaryota; kingdom Fungi; phylum Ascomycota; class Sordariomycetes; order Hypocreales; family Hypocreaceae; genus Trichoderma; species Trichoderma aggressivum. Next base: position 10,152 of record NW_026946453.1, on the reverse strand, counting down.
AGCCGGTCTTCAGCGTCAAGAGAAACGGCTTAGAATGGCAATTCCCGGTAGAGGACGTCTATGCTAGAATATTTGCAAATTTGCGAAGGAGAGCAGAGGTGTATCTCGGCAAGAAGGTTACTCATGCTGTCATCACAGCTCCAACCGGCTTTAACGTGAGTCGCATCCAAAGCTCATCAAACACCAAAAACAGTTTTTTAAACTCCTATGCAGAGCAGCCAGCGACTGGGTCTCGTAAATGCCGCGTCCGTCGTCGGCCTCAATGTTCTCCGAATCGTCAGCAAACCCATGGCAGCCGTGCACGCTGTAGGGCTAGGGTGTGCTGGCCTTAACGACAAATATATTGATGACGAACACTATGTCCTTGTGTATCACTTTGGCGGTGGTACCTTGAAAGTGTCGCTGCTGTATCATGATATGGGCTTATACGACACCTTAGCCGACGATAGCCAAACCCGCCTTGGTGGTGAAGATTTTAATGAGGTGATTGTCAACTACTTTACTGTACTTTACAACGAGAGGAATGTAATCGACATCACCAAAGACTCCACAGCTATGGGAAAGCTCTATCGTGCCGCTGAAAAGGCTAAGCGAGAATTGTCGACGCGGACAAACACTCATCTCGAGATTCAGTCATTCCACGAGGGAAGAGATTTCTCTGGGACCCTGACACGCACCAAATTCGATGAATTAAGCATGGGCTTATTTGAAAAAGTTTTGGAGCCGACTGAACGAGTTCTCAAGCTCAGCAATGTCAGCAAAGACCAAATCGATGACATTATCCTCATTGGTGGCTCCACACATATTCCCAAAGTTCGGACTCTCATTGAAGAGTTCTTTGAAGGAAAGAACGTCATCAACATTATCCAAGGCAGCAGGGCGGTAGTCTTCGGTGCTGCCTTTGAGGCGGCTCGTCTCTCTGACGATCCTGATGTATGGCTCAGCGCGCAACGCTCATGGGAACTCCGCGAAGCTATGAGTAAACAGTACAGCGAGTTAACACTGGGTGTTCAAACAAGTACTGGGGCCATGGCCAAGTTGATTCGACGTAGCACTCGCATGCCCACCATTGCGACCCAGACCTTTTCCACAGCCGCCGACAACCAGACTTCGGTTTTCATCCAAGTGTTTGAGGGCGAGCGTTATCAAGCCCGTGACAATAATTTGCTCGGCCAGTTTTGGCTGACAGATATTCCGCCCATGCCTCGCGGTATCCCTCACATTGAGGTTACATTGGAACTTGATTCCAGTGGTAATATCAAGGCTGTAGCCTACGACACGGGCACCGGTGCAGAGAAGTCTATTCTCATTCCCAACTCTGAGGACCGCATATCCGATGACCACCTCGATCGCATGGTCCTGGCGGCTGAGCAGCATGAGAAACAAGATTTGGCCATGCGTGAGCTGTTCAACAGCCAAGGAAGCCACCTGATCGTTGGACGCTGAAGATCCTGTTGGAGAAATTCTCACACAAATATAACCCAAACAAGGCTTATTATGTATGTATTGTCAACAAGCCCCATTACAATTCTCACCATATTAGCAAGGCGCCCATAGAAGACAACTCTAGCAAGCCTCTCGGGTTTAGGCAAGTCAGAGGTGTAGCCGTAAATACTCAGCACGTCAGCGTGAAGATAATACTAGCAATACGATATACAAACTTAAAAACAATACGAAGGAAAACATACAACGAACATTCTGCCTACTCCAGGACTATTACTATCCCTGCTCTATACTAACACACCAAGTTCCGCCTGAACTTGACGCAGCAATAAACCCATGTCTGCGGAACCTAGCTTTCTTGGCCAAGACTTAAGCGGAAGGCTCAGTGTAACAGCGACACAAGCGTCGCTCCTGTGTCGCGTCGACTGATTGAGACGGAAGCCTCATTTGCGTCTGACCGCACCACCCGCGTTTTGGGCTTCACCGTTTTAAAGCAACATTACGCTCATTTGAAGTTTGAGGGACCTTGATTCTTCCCCTTTGGAGCGAAAGCACTGAGAGGATGTGCTCCTCCAACATGAGATGACTCTAGGGAGAAGACCTGGTTCATTCACGACCCAAGATGACCGCCACGATACCCCAAAGGAAGATGGTTTCAAATTGATATTGATTAACCCCCCGCGCTCAACCATTTGGTCCAGGGCCGGTCTGGGCGCTTCCTGCAGCGATATGGTTGCACAAGACGGTCTGGCGCGTCTCGGAACCATATGATTGCACACAACACCGGAGTGCAGCCAAAAATAAACCCGTTTCCCCCTATTACCTACCTATGAGTTACCACACCGCGTTGTTTACCACCTTCATGATCGTCATTCACGACCACCGTACCAGCTCTTATTAAGCCCAAGTTCCTGGAACCTACTCTTCCATGTTTCCGCTTGTCGCCCGCTTTTATGGTTTTCCGATTAGTATTTCTCAAACTCAACGAATCTTGGTATCGAAGGACGTTTCTCTCCGTTGCGGTTCCGCGAGCCTTCTGATAGTCCATTATCCGATACATATAGCCATCAAATACTGAGTTAAAGATGACTCTGTTTTCTCATCGCGCGAATCCTCAAGTAGAAAATGGATTGGAACAAAGACCAAAGGTAATGTGATTATTGAATTGTCCCCTTATATGTTGCACACAAGTCGACGTCGTTTCCAATTCAGTCATCTGCACGGAAGAAACTCGAGGTATTGTGGCAGCCAAGATTGCCCGCGTCCGCCATCGGCCAAGCTCAAAGCAGCAATGACGAAGACTATGAAACAAACGGATCACCAATGCCTATTGAATCTGGCAAGGGGTCGTCTACGGGTTCATCCTCTCTTACTCCTGGGCACTCCGAAAAAGAGGTGGGTCTTACAGGATCCTCTTTGCTTGAGGGAAAGCGATCCATCATCTTGTCCTAATCATCCTGGATGTTACTGTGGCGCTGACACCGACGGACCAGAACTACAGCCCGAAGCCGAAACAGACTCCAACAGTTGGAAGCTATAATAGCAGCAATTACGATGCCGCAATCACCGACGGCCCTGACTCTATAGCAAGCAGTTCGGATATATCGGCCTCCGCCTACCGCAAAGCTTGGTCTTCACTTAGTGAAGACCAAAGGAAGGAATTGACAGGAGAGGACGAGATCAGAAAACTCTTCGAACAACTGAAGCAAACTGATCAAAAGCATGGAGACCAATGTCTTCTTCGGAAAGGTCTGAGGGCTGTGAGTCCGTATCTAGAGCGGCTTCGCATCACCATCGACTTCATCAGCCCCTTCGCCAGCGTGGAACCGACTGCGGGGACTGCGCTTGGGCTCATTAAAAGCGTCAATTCAGTATGTGAAAGATATTTTTGGCTGTTGTTTGGACATGACTCTTACTGTTACTTCTGAAGTTGTTCGTTAAACATACAGCTGATACTTGATGGACTTCTAGATCGCTATTGCCATCTGCGGTGCTGCCGATGATATAACAGGTCACATTGAATCGTTTCTTGAACGCATCCCAGCGATCGAGCGGTGCAATGAGGTTGTCAACGGACGCAGTCGAATGCTCGATATATACAATGTCAGTTACAATGGGACTTGTAGATATTGCGGCTAACTCCTGGCAGGCATTGGTTAATGTGTACAAAGACCTCTTGCAGTTTTATCACAAAAGCGTTGTCATGTTCAAGAAATCTGGATTCATCATACATGTGGCTATGGACTGGTTGAAACCAGAACTCTCTGGGATAATCTCCTCGTTCAATGCCCATGCAGACGTTTTGTCCAAGCTGCTCGAGTCCGAGAGTTTTGCCACTGTTCAGGAAATTAAGGATGAGCAAGTAGACACTTTGAGTAAGTACTGACTCCTCAACGGGTGCTGTGATCTCTTGAGCTGAAGAATTTGGCAGTTCGTGATACCCTTGACATCAACAGAGGAAATGAAATCGCTTATCATAATGAATTGAAGCGACGTGACGACGAAGCGTGCAGCTAGATTACGTTCAACGAGCACTTCTCTTACTGGAGATTGAACTCGCGTGACTCGAATCTCTTGGCCTTGTTCGGAGACATGGGTTGCGGGAAAACAATAACTACTGCTTACGTTGTGGACAATCTATCACAGGGGCATCTTGTCTGTGCCTATTACTGCAAAGGCGATCAAGAAACTACAAAGCTTGGGAATATTTACCGCAGCCTCCTATGGCAACTGCTCAAACGGAAGCCCGACCTCAAGGCCTGCTTCTCGGACTGGTATAAGAAGACGGAGTCACAAAGCCAGGTGAATCCAACGCAGTCCGATGATAAGTTGCGCGACTTCTTATACGACGCTGTTTCTTCATCAAATCAATTGATCTTCATTGTTTTAGATGGCCTGGACGAATGCGAGGTCTATCCTCGGATTCAGCTGCGTTCCCTCTTTCATGACCTCTTCAAACACAACGCTCGGCTGAAAGTTTTCATTTCTTCCAGGTATGACGATGATATTGAAAGTGCTTTGCCGCCAGCCGCCAGCCGAATCGAGCTAGGCTTGTCGAAGGAAAGGGACCGTATCATTGCGAATTACCTTGCCAGCCAGATCAATATCCCCGAAGATACTCGCGAAAAAGTGGTGGATGTGCTTTCCGCAAAAGCTAACGGCTGCGCGATTTGGTTACGAATATCGCTGGAGTACATTGGGAAACTTCGCATACAAAATCAGAAGGGTTTAGAAAGTGCGTTGAACCGCCTTCCTTCGTCTAAGAGCCTTGCCGAACTGTACTGGACGTTATTCGACAAGATTTGCTCGGGTTTTCCAGAGAATGAGGACAATCTACAGCGGGCCCTGGAGACGCTCGCCGTTGCCCGGCGGCCTCTAACGGCCGACGAACTTGCTTACGCTGTGTTTATTGACATCGATGACGATACTCGTACGACTCTGGGTGAACTGGACCAGATTGCCCATTCTGTGAAACTGCTTGACCTCATCCGACCTTTCGTCAGCATCATAAACGTGAGAAACGGAAAGGATCTTCAACTGCGTCTTGTTCACCAGTCTCTCAAAGAGCTCGTATTGCAGGCTCCACCATCAAGTTGGAGTTTGGTTGGGAGAACAAATTGGCAAAACCAGGCTGTCCAACGCAGGGCGGAACTAAACGGATCTCTCCTCAGGCGTTGCATCAAGTATCTCCTCTTTGAAGAATGTGGGGAGAATAATCTTTCCTCGGGCTTCAGAAACAGGCCTGATGTCGAGTTTCTTGCTATTGGAGGCGTGCTCGACAATGACGAGTTTCCGACTGAATCGCCCTGGTTGAAATCGCCCCGGGACTTTGATCCGTCTAATCTCGGACTCGGGGGCTTTTTCACTTACGCTGCCCCGTACTGGACGGCCCATTTCCCCGATGCGTCACAGAAACTATGGCCAGATCCAACGGACTTGATTGTTTTATGCAGCAGAGGCTCTCAGCGCCTTGAGAACTGGGTGGAACAGTGGCAACGGCCGAATTGCTCTTACACTACAGAATTCAGCTTCCCCGAAGTCATGTCACATCTGGATCCTCTAGTCGTGACGGCGATGTTCGGTCCGGTAGCTTACATGGCTGACCTGCTCAAGTGCAATCTCCAGACTCCAGACTTCTTGCCCGACTCTGTTTGGATTGCTGTCAAACACCTAATTAGGCGAAACAGCATCTCAACCATCGACAACCTTCTCAAGGACAAGGACCTTGGGTCGACGCTGTGTTGTGCTGCATTCTTCTATGAAGTGGTATTAGGCTGGTCAGAAGCTGACAGATTGTGCGGCAACACTGCAAAGGAATGGGAAGACATATTTGATTTCCTAATCAGAGAATTGCATGAAAATCTCCTGGACGACGGGAACGAAATTCTCTGTCAAGCAGCTCGCAATGGGTGCTTTGTGCTGGTCAAGAAACTCTTCGAGGCAGCTGAGCGCGATCCAGATTTGAGAAGAGCAATCTTGGCGAAGAACCGTTCGAAGCGTACAGACTGGCAGAATTCCATTTCCACACACCAGTCAATCGGTGAGGCCGCTTATGAAGCCCATGCGAACATAGTTCACTTTCTATGTCAACAAGCCGGGACTGAACCTCATCTGCGACACATAAATCAACGAGGACAAACCGTGTTCCACCAGGCGGCGCGGAGTGGCCATGTGGAAATTTTCCAAACTTTGATTCAACGTTGGCCTGAAGGGATCAACCTTAGGAATAATGCAAACGATACCCCTCTTGTTGAGCTCATCTTCAATAGCCCCCGGGGCGACATCGAGACAATAGAGACCGTCAGGGTCATCCTGTCCATGGGCAAAGCTGACGCCACCGGCTTGAATGATGACCCTGGTTATTCGCCCCTATGCACGGCTGTTCGAAGGGCCAATATCGCTCTGTGTAGGACACTCATCCTTGAGGGCTCAGCCGATATATCATGCGCAGTGAGTGTTGAGGAAGAGACTGGGAAACCTTTTTTGAAGAAGGACGTGAATACTCAGGAGACGCTCGGTGCTCAGGAAAAGATGCTGAAGGAGCTTTGTTCCCTACTTCCTCTTGCTGTGTCAACAGAGTACTTGTTCTGAAATGTAAATAACGTTGCTGGTAATTCGGTGCGGCATGATAGTACTAGCTCCTTCTGGCTCATGTTCAGCTTGCCTACCACTTCAACTCACAGAAGGGATACATAAGAGTCTGACTATTAACCAACGTGTCGGCCATGTCATCGGGTTTCTAAGTAAAGAGTCCACGATACTTGTACTGTCGTGTCTTGCATGGCCTTCCCACACGACCTGCCAAGATGACGTCTTCGCATTCTTGCCATGCTCGTGAAAGTTATATGATGAACTGTGTATTGTCTCATAGGTCTAGATCAGCATCGGCATACACACTCCGTGATGGAACTCCGCTATGATGACCTCGACCACTGGGCAAAGCCCTTTAAGGGGCCTAGTGCACCAGATACAGCAAGCTGTAAGAGGCGACCCAAGAGTCGGCACGAAACAAATACCAGCCATGTAGTCATTCACAGTGCAGCTGCGTAGTGTAACTTTGGACCTTCTCGTGGATAAGGATTGGTGGGTAGCCCTATGTCAACTTGTCTGAAGCTCGGAGATGACACGATTAAGGTTCCTCTATCTCATGGCTCAATCGCGTTTTCTCCATCTGTGATGTCTCACCAGGCTGCTGACTCCGCAAGAAGCGCGCAGACTTTCTTTGGTGTTTCAACTACTCAGCTGCTGGAGTCTCCTTTGGGAACCTGAAGAGGAATTAGAGAATCGTCACCGTCGTGACGCCGTTCCAACTCGGGTTTGCAACCATCTGCTTCCTCTCTAATTCCTTTATCAACAGCTTCCGAAAAGTCAACGTGTTTCTTAATCACAAATCCGTAGTACTCAAAGGAGCCCTCGTCTCCGAGCACCTGCATATCGATGTCCCACAAATCATCTGGGTTTAACAGTGGCTTTATGAAGTGGGGTTGTCTAAACGTGACGTATAGAAACACCCCACGATCCTTCAGTATTCGGTGGACCTTGACGGGTTATCAGAAGGACATGATCTGCAATGTTCCGCTGGAGAGGGAGGCCTACCTCTTTCAAGTATTTACTCGCATTCTCCTTGACTTCGCGGGGAGGATTCCAAGGACTGCCATGTATCATGGCATCCAGTGTTCCCTTGTCGAAGGCAACGTCGACAGACTTGTCGGGAATACCAACCATGTTGCGTACGTCCATATGTTTCCATTCTATCCCTTCCAGCTTGCTGTGACGTTCAGCCATGAATCCAACGACGACAGTGGAGAAATCGATGCATAGCTGTCGTCTGTAGCCGCGAACCGCTAATTCGGCAGGGATAACCTGCACGGAGGACTGGTTAGCAGCTGGATAACTGGGTTGGGACTAGCGATGACAGACACTGTCTCCAGACCCAAGATGTAGAATCAGCGGGTCGTCTTCTGCCTTCAAACCCTGCAGGCCGAAAAGATTCTTCTGGAAAAAAGGTTCTAGCTCAGAGAAGGAGCGAAACCACTCGTGCGTCGGCGCCTCTCCCTCTGACTTGGAATAGCGCCTATCCCAATAGTCGGCATGAGCAAGGGCTTGATTGTCTTCAGTTGCCATCGAAAGGCGGAAGCGCAGGTTAACGTTGGACGAGGGGCAACAATTAATGTCACGACCTAATCTAACCTCTTATGCAATCTAAGATAAGTATATACCTGGAACAAGGTTGTTCTACTTTAACTAATAAAAGACTAGAGTGCTAAACTTAATTACTAGAGCGCTTTATATAATTATTCCCTTAGATAATAGAGTAATAAGCTATATTACTTTATAAAGAAATAACTTATTATATAAAAATAAAATACTTATACTTATTAAATAACTTAAATAGTTAATTATTAATATAATAATAAAATTAATTTTTATATTTAATTTATTAACTATATAATAAAATTATTTATTATATTTTACTATTTTTATTAATATAAATTATAAATAATTTATTATTTTAAAAATTTACTTTATATTACTTAATATAAACTAATTTATTATATATTAATAACTTTTATTTAAAATAATATTATATATTTTTAAGTAATAAAAAGTATTATAGTTTTTTAATTAACTTTTAAATTTATTATTATTTTTAAAAATTTTATTATAATTTTAAAAAACTCTCCTAGGTATAAAGAATAAACTGCCTAAGAGCTAAGATTAGAATAATTATTATTAAACCTTTATCTAGTAGCTATTAGCTAGCCCAGCTGATTTACATCTTCTCTTTTATAGTTAATTTAGGTTACCCTCTTCTGCTTTATTTATTCTTTAGGCTCTAGCAGACCTTCTCTACAGCGCTAATAGTATTAGGATTATAAATTTTCGCAGTAGCAGCTATTATCTTAGCAGTAGTTGCCGTCAGTTTCTTATCGCCTTTAGCCATTGTGGCTGTTTATGACTTCAGTTGGCCGTTAACTTATTTTTTATTATAAGGGTTTATTGCTTTTATAGTGTATTATCTCGTCAGGTAGTCTTTTAATTTTAAAAGCGTTATATACATAATCTATTTTTAAAGATTATCGCTGCCTTTTATAACCTAATAGAATAATCTTATTTAGTCTAGTTAAGTTATTAAATTATAAGTTACGGGCTTAAAGCTTGCGTTATGCTTAAACCTGGTTGTTTAGGCCTTTTTGTGTATTTTAAGTTTAGTCTTAAACCTTAATTAGTTATATTTTATAGCCTAAATTTTTAAGGTTTAACTTAGTTAGTTATAGCTAATTAGGTTAAGCTATGGATTAATTCTGGATTTTAAACTAAAGGCTAGGGTATAGCTTTCCTTTAACCTAGCTATTATAGCTTTACTGAACTTTTTAATAATAAATATAACCTTTATAAAAAAGAATATTAGTAATAATAAAAAAATAATAAAAGTAAAGTATTTATAAATATAATTAGTATTTTTTTATTTTATTTTTACTTTTTTATAATATTTTAAAATATTAATTAATTATAATAAAAGGTAAAAAGTTTAATATAAAGAAAAGTAATAAAAAATATAATAATAAAAAAAATAGTAATTAAAAATAAAGTTTTATTTTAATATTTAATTAAAAAAGGTAATACTTTATTTTTTATTACCTTAAATTACTAAGATTTATTATATAAAAATTATATTAAGAGTATAATAATAAATAAAAATATAATTAACTTTAATATTTATATAAATTTAATTATATACTTTTATAAATACTAGCTTTATTTTAGTAAAAACTATAAATATATTTTATAATAAGTTTTTATATTTATTATAATATAATTATATATTTAATTATACTTTTTTTAATTATTAATAATTATAGCTTTTTATATAAAAAATAAGCTATATTATAAATAAAAATAATAAAAAAGTAATAAATTAAGGGAATTAATATATAAGTATAATACTTTTAATATACGAGCATAACCTTACATAGGTATAACTTTTTATACTTTTTAATTAACTAGAAAAAAAATATTAGCTTAAATAAGATTCTGCTGCCTTTACCTAAAGTACTATTCTTTTATAGCCTATAGCCTTTTTAATTTATAGATTAAAAAAGTGTGTAAACGCGCTAATTTTCTTTATTTATAAATTAAAAACGCGCCTTTACTTTCCCTATTTATAGATTAAAATAGCTTATAATTACTATTTTTTTTTATTTATAA